>NC_086110.1:39161542-39301542 GCF_963921235.1 Mobula hypostoma | reverse complement strand
TGATCAAAAACACAAAACTTGCTTATTCTTAGCTCTAAGTATGTATTTTAGCTGCCATCTATGTTATAATATGAAGTAATTATGAAGTAAGATGGTTAGCAAAGATACCTAAAATTGGCTTTTCGATGTGGTAGTAGCCCTGGTTAAGACGCATGTCACTTCTTAACTATGGTTATTGCTACATATGATCAGAGGTGGCCTCTGTTACAAGACAGTCATAGCAGGGCAGCTCTCTGCTCTGATAATCGTACCCGCCAGAAGAGTGGAACCCTAGTCATGAGAGCTGAGTTGTATTTTAAATTTGCACATAAGAAGGGCTGGGCAGATGCCAGTGGAGGGCGTTATGCGTCGCTGGCAGCCACACACTAACGTCTTCATTTCCATAGGGATTGTAAAGCTGGCGGGATACCAATACCAGTGTCATGCCGCCTCACTGTCTACAATTGGAAGATGCCAGCCTGAGAACTATGTGAAACCCAGGGATCAGGAGGTGACATTTTATGCTGGTTTACCATAGATTATGTTAGGAAGGATGATGCTATCCGATCTGTGTTTGAATGGATTCCATTCTGCCTGCACTTAGATTTGGTAATATATCTGGTAGTTGATTATCAGTTGGGAAATCAAGCATGTTTAAATATTGTTGTGTTGAGACATGTTCTTAGAGTCTATTTGCTGACAAGCAAAATGCAAAATGGATTCTGGTTGTTTTATATATATGTGTGTGTGTCTGTGTGCGCGCGTGTTGGTATTGTTAGGCATTCCATTTTCAACTGGTAATCCATGTGATAAGTAATTGTAACAAGGCTTGAATATGCAATGCAGTGTAATCTAATATTACCACACTGGGAGGCAGGGGATGGAGGGTGAAGGCAACATTCATCTGTGGAAGTATATTCTTGAATTGATGGTTCTAAATGGATATAATAGTGTTGTCCATCTATTGCACTCCCCTCCCAGTACTAGAGTGAGTTCATTGGGGTAGAGTACTAGCGGTGGCCAATTGTATAGTGTCTGTTTAGCGCCAGCGACCAAAGTTGAATTTCTACCCCATGGAGCTGTGATCATAGGAACAGGAGTAGGCCAGTCAGCTGCTCAAACAAGTTCTGTCATTCAGTTAGATCATGGCTGATGTGTACCTCAGCTCCATTTACCTGCCTTTGATCCATCTACCCTGATACCTTTGCTGAATAAAAATCTGTCGATCTTTGAAAATTTCTATATTCTTTTGTTGTCATCTACAGTGTCAAGTAGCAGCTCTGGAATAAAACACATCTGGTCCTCTTTTGTGACAATTATATGAATACACTCGAGTCAGTATATGGAACACAATAGTGATCAACTTTTCTCTGCAGCCATTTTTAAGTCAGAGCAGAAGTTATTAATCGTTCTGTGAAAAAAAATATCCAATTATGATTCCTTTTTAAAGGAAACAGAGTGCTGTTTTATGTAGCTCCAGGTTTGGGCTATGTGCCTAGAATTTTTTTCCTGCTAGATCAAGCCTTTCGCTTGAGGGCTAGATCCCAGCAGGGGCCCAGGAGGCTTGGCGAGGTCAGTGAAGACTGGCAGCCATCAGTCATCCATCTGTGACACAGACTCTGTTTTTGATGGCAGAGATGATGAAAGGCCTGGGAACTATGTAGGCCCCTGTAATCAGGGCCGTGCTGACATCCTTCTCAACTTTGACAGCCTCTTCCTTTTCTCTCTTCACCGCCAAGACTGTCTCAACTGATATTTTTTTCCCCCCCAGTTTCATGTAGCTGATCAGTCTCAGATGCTGGGAATTATTTTACAACGGGAGGGAGTGTCGCTGGTAGTGGGATGGGCAGGTGTTGGTGGAAGTCTGTTTTTGTACTGTAGGCCTGTTGCTAATTAATGTTCTTCCATAAGATTCTGTCTGAGTTGAGTAATGTTTTTGATCTTTATGCCTGATAACTGCATACTTAATGAGATTTCAAAGCTTCTTGAGCTGTGAATGCAGCTCCCTGCAATTATTGACAGATGCCTTTTCTTTGCCATTGGGTTCAGCTTCATAAATCCTCTTTCAGTAATGAGGTTCAGAAGTGCCACCTACCCACAAGTTAATGAAAGGTTGGGGGGTTGTGGATGCTGAGGCTTGGGGTTGATGGGGGTGGTGAAGGATGGGTGAATGAGAGAATTGCCCACGCCCGTCCCAATGTTTCTTTTTCTTAAAATTTAAAATTTTACTGTGTAGATACCAAGCTCGTTCACATGCGCATTTTTACCTGTTCGTGTGAGAGGCTAGGAAGTGCGCGTCGGGAAACTTTGTTTGTGTATCACCACTCTAATTGTAACTGTGGAGGAGTTTGACGGAGGCCCTTTTTTGTGGTTTCCGTCAGAGGAGCAACTTTACAAAACACTGAAGGGCAGGGAGGAAGAGGTCCTCGGGTCTCATGTCAGCTTGGCCTCAGAGTGCACTTGAAACATGGTAGATTTCATTTTCAGAGTTCTGAAACCAGATCCTGGTTGAGAATAGCTGCACCATGCCAAACAGTCGATTTCCTTTTCAGCAGAGTCATATATCATTGACCCACCCTTTCCTTCTGACAGAATGACATGTGTCATTTATCAAATGGGGCCTGCCAGACAGAAGGGAGGGAATACAGCGCAGTTTTGTGCAGCACTGTCTTTTCCTCTTAGCACAGAGTTGAGAATAGGAATTGCTGATTTTGGAAGTGCACGCTTATGGGAGGGATAGGAGCAGGAGGGTAAAGTGGAGGGCGGGGAGAGAAAAAGAGAGAGGAGGGAGAGAAAGATTGACAGAGTAAGTGAAGAGGTTGTGTGCTCTGCTATTATCGACAATGCCACTCCCTAAGCCCTTGCAGCAGATTTTGCACTTAGGAGACAAGCTGACAGGTATCAGTCAGGCAGCACAGCGTGCTGGGGGGTTGTGTAAATGAATCTGGGAGCTCTTGGTTTCACATGATTCAAACGTACATTATTGAAGATGGATGTTTCTTAAAAAAAGATTGATGATGGATATCAGGCTTATGGTGCCATTTATCATTTTGAATATTATTTAGACTTGCCGTGTAAAGCTGTAACTTGAGAGTTGGACGAGCTGGGACGGAATGGAGGCCTAGATGTGCACAATTTGATGGATGACTTTGCTTTCTAGTTGTTTGTTACCAGATACCAGCTGGTCATTATGTGGCTGCCTCACATTTTTGTAAGTGAACAGAAAGATCATGTTTAATAAGAGAAATATTCATTTTAATTAGAGAGTCAGGAGAGAAAAGTTTTGTGCAGGGTGGAATAAGTGGATGCAATGCATCTAATGCAACAAAAGAAAGCCTTGGAGTTGAGGTGTTAATAAAGGACAAGTAATGGTATGCAGGGAAAATTGTGGCACAAGTTCAAACACCTATTAATACCAACAGTTCGTTTTCCAGGGACCTTGTTTGTAGATGTTACAATGTATCAGGAAGGGAAATCCTAATTTTGTGTTTACTTTCAAAAATTGGGTGGGGGTTGGGGAGGTAGTTAGAGGTGTGGAATGGGATTGGAGGTAGTTATGGCATTGAAAACTGCACCTTTCGTTCATGTGTAAACTTTGCTTTCAACTGATACTAAGTCTATTTCAGGTGCAATTAAAAAATGGAAAAGTTTCAGAGGTAAAAGGTACTTTTGGTCTGTTTTATTCTTGTCTTTTTACTGTTTTATAGTCGAGAGACATGATTTATTGTAGCCATCCATCTTTAGGGCTCATCCATCACATCCTGGTTGCTAGGCAATCATGGCAGCAGCTGTTTGCTTTGAATCAGACAGAAAAGTTGTCAATCATCAAAGGCAGGTGAATAGCATTAGAAACACGCTATTGTCAGACAGAATAATTAATCAAAGCAAGAAAAGATAATTAAAAAGATATGACCCTTGCAAGTACTTGCTCTGGATTGCTTGAAAAAAAAAGCCCAGTCTTTTCTAGACACTTAAGCAGCTGAGGGCTGATAAAATATGTACTCTGTTGTGCATAGTTTTTTAATTACTAAAAAAATGATTTGGCATTCATGGCTCATTCAAGAGAAAGGTCTGAGCAAAAGCTAAAGAAATTAGTGTTGTTTGCTTGAAAGCTATGACAAAGAATTTTAACTCTTTTGTCATTAACCAGTTGTTTCCTGTGTGTCTTAGACTGCATGCTTCTTTCAGCTGCCTGCTGTCTACCTTTACAGTCGTTACCTTGTGAGCATCTTTGGGTAGTTTCTGACATCCTCTGTGCACCCACACGGTAGAAGTGGAATGGAAACCATAAATAAGTTTTCAGTCATGTTCCCAGAAGCATTTAGAAAGTCAGGAATGTATTTCCCTCAGGCACCAGGAAACTCTCTAGAACTTCTGCTGGTTCATTTCCAGTTTGAACAATGGTGAGGGTATCCAGGAGAGCCATTGTTGGTTGTGATAGGGACCTAACTGCAACTGCCATGAGATAGCCTTATCCTCACATGTTCAGGTTTTTAATATTCATATGTGGTGCAAACTAATGAAATCACAATGAGCAAGATGGCGTTGGGGTCCTGGGGGGACTGGGCAAGCAACTGTGCATCTTCTGAGCCAATCATAGAGGATCAAGACAGAAATACAAGTTAGAAGGTTTGAATTCAATGGTAATTCAGGAAGAGCAAGAGAAATGAAAACAGAAAAAGTGTTTGGCTAAGTCGAAGAGAAAATAGATAGAAAGAAAAGTTGTTTTATAAATATATCTTTAATATAGAATGAAAAAGCCTTGCAGCATAGAACCAGGCCCTTCAGACTACCAAGTCTCTGCTGACCATGAAGCGTGTATTCACTATACTAATGTTATACACAAATCCAATTTTATTAATTTTATTCTTTACACATTCCCAAAGACTCCTTTAAGTTTTTACTACTCACTCACTTACCTTTGCGGCAATGTACAGTAGCCACTAACCTGCACGTCTTTGGGATGTGAAGGAAACTGGGAAACCCAGAGGATAGTTGCAGAGAGAGCATGCAAACTCTACACAGACAGCACTGGTCAGATACCCATGTCATTAGAGCTGGTGAGAAACAGCTCAACTTGCTTCATCACTATGCTGCCCACAATGAAAATATGAAGTATTGAAGCTCCATATTTATAGTTGTTAAACTGGTAGTATCTAACTACAGCAATTTTTTAAAGTTGAAATGGACAACCCAAATTTATGGACACGAGTTCAATACATAACTGTTCCATAAGCAAATTAATGCTGTTCATTGTATTTCCATTGTAAGACAAATAGCAATTTGCTTTTATAATAACATTAATAGTGGTGCAATGATACACCTCACAGTGTAACATCAGGATGCTTGAGTTTAGATTTACTTTTGTCTCACATGTAAAGTTTCTGTAGCATTTGTGCACAAGTAACAGTGACCACCATTAGCCTGACTGTTACGTTGACAGTGGTTTCTGGACCATTAAATGGCAAATGATTAGAAATTCAGAAAAACTTCTGAGGTTTAGAGCAAATCCTAGCTGCAGATATCCGTCATCTATGTAGGATGCTGTATTATTTTCCTTTGAAAATCATCCTTGCTCTGTGAAATAATTCTGTGCATGATTGTTGCCACTCTGATTATTTAGCTTCTGTTTAATAGCTCATCCACATGCATTTTAACAGTGATTCCACTTTTAATTAGAAATACCGTTGAGAAGCAATCGAACTATTTAAACCGAAAGATGATGTGTTATATACACAATGAAATATAACTTGCTAATTAAATTGGAATTGTAAGGATTGCCTTTTTAGTAAAAAGTTAGCCTTTGAAATCGGGAATCCTTGACAATTGGTACCCTAAAGCGACCTACTCAGATTCAATCGGAAATACTCCATGCTGATGGTTACTAAACAGAAGTACTGCAGTTTGGCTGTGCTGATAAATCAATTATAATTACTTAATGTTTTTTACTGACAAAAATTTAAATAATTGGATAATCAGCTTGTCATCAAGCTGCTTGTTTGGGCAAGGATAGCATGGGACTGTACAGAGATTTGATTTGGCCAATCACATCTGCTGCTCTGTGAAGCCTTGTAATAATACTGCTGTAACAGAACTAGTCTCCTCCTATTCCACTTTATTAGCTGGCTACAAACATACCAGCTGAGAAACCTGATCCAAACAAGTTAGGAGTTCAATGGAGTGACATTGATGTGGTTACTGTACAGGACATAGAATGCACATTTAATCAGGAAGTGAGACCACTTTAATGGCGGTTTAATGTATCTAAATATTGAATCAATCATTCCTATAATCAATATTCAGTCACCAATAGAGAAGTCTGGTGCAGCCTTACCTGTTGTCTCTCTCACTGAAAGGAACCAGTGTACGAGTTGGAAATCATATTCCAAAGAGAAAAGTCCATTAGATTAATGCACATTCTTGGTTTTCAACAGTAAAGTGTGAAAACAAACAGGAGTTATAATGGTAAGGTGTAATAGTTTCACTCACTTCTAATTTCATATATTATAATGATACTTTTTTTCACAGAATATGAGCATTGGGGTAGATAAGGAGAGAGTGTGCTTGAGGAAAGAAAGACATTCAGTAATGTGGTTTGTGACCATAACTATACAACCGATAAGCACAGCGTGTTTGATTCATAATTGGTCCCAAATACATTACTGTACAATGATCTACATTCTCGTGTCATGTTGTAATATAAGCAGAGCATTATTATTGTGCTTCGTAACCCAACTAAGATTCTCTTATTGTCTGTAAAACTGAGACATGAAAATTGTTTTCTTTTAAATTTCTGCTTAAACTAATACATATCCGAATTTGAAAATTAATGTGAGTGTTATGAAAACTGGAGCTTATTTACATTGTTTTAAAATATTAAATGTATGGTCTGTTGGTGAGTAACAATAGGAGTGTCAACACATTGTCAGAACTATATCATGTCAGCAACAAATTATTCTTAATTGTAGTGTATATGATCTGTAGATTTCAAACCACATACCAGATTCAAAATGGACAGTCAGAAAATTAATATACTTTTGTCTAGTGTATGTTTGTTTATTGAATGGTAATGAAAATCTGAGATATCAGCACAGACGTGCAAAGTCAAGAATTTAATTTTCATGTTTCCTAATGCTTTTGCCTAGAAATGCATCCCCTGTCAGTTGTACTAAATGTACCATGTACTAGAGGTTGTAAATTATAGTGTGAACTAAATTTCAGAAGTGGAGTAGAAGGCACATTTGCAATATGTAGCATATTTAGCAAAATTAGCTGCAGATTAATTTTGGGCATAAATACTGCATTGGCCTGAGAATTTTTGTTATATTAGAATATTTTAACAGGATGGTGGTGTTGTTATTGAGGCCAGAATCTATTGCAGCCACTGAATATTTCTCAGTATTGCAATGTAATTTCAGATTAGTTTCTATCAATAAGATATTGCTCTCCTCCAGTTTTATTTTAAATAATTTGAAAAGATTTTATTTATAATCTTCGAAGAGAAAATACTGGTCTCCGAGAGTTAACTGTATGTCTGAACCATCATCACAGCTGTTTCAAGAACATTTGTTTTATTCATTGTAATTCTCATTTTAGTTAAGAATGTTACACCAGTTATGTTTGGCTTTATGCAGTAAGAATTTGTCTTGTCTGCTGAAGATTTACCCATCAATTGTCATTCTACAAATCCATGTTCCTTACTAACTACTCTCTCGCTTTATGGGATTAAATATTTACAGAACTATGGCTTACTTCTTTATTCTTTGGCGTTCAAAACAAGCCTACCCAGCTTTTAAGCAGCTTTTGGATATTAAAATTATGTCCACCTTTTTAACCCTCTCAGTCCTGTGCATGTTCAAAACCTGCACACTACCATAGGGCAGGTATTATGAGACAAGAAATGAGTGCAGAATATTATTATATTCAATAATACACTGTAAATAAATAAATTGAGGAAGCTAGTCAATTTACAGTATTTGAATAAAATTAGGATTAATTAAGAGTTGTGAAATTTCAGTGGAGAATTATGGCTTGATTTTTGTGCAAATTACAACATGTAGATTTTGAATGTCAGTGAATTGAGAAACAAGATAATTTCTTTTGCCATGTCCTTTCCATGAAATTCAAATTTGAATTTTGTTAGAATTGTTGCTTCAACATGAATAATCCTGATATGTTTGGGGGTTTTATCATCTAAATTAATTTTGATATCTGTCCCATGTGGGACTGGAGCCCAAACTCTGAGAAGAGTGGTTTTTTGTTCAACAGATATTAAAAATATTTTATCTGTCATAGGAATATTCCAACGAAAATATTGGATCAATTATTTCAATAATCAATAGTCAGTCATCAGTGGAGTAGTCTGTGCAGCTCCAGCAGAAACAAGATACTTGATTACAGAATGGAAATTTTTTTAACATTTATGCTAAAATATTTATCTGAAGTGCTTTTGAAGATTCCTTGCTTTTGATCATATTAATATTGAAAGTGAAATACTAAAGCCAAATACTCTTGGCTTTATTAATTCTGGATGCATTATATAGTTACGCCAGCGAAGTTTCATGAATTTCCATGAGTTATGTGAGTAGATCACAGAAATCAATTACTGTAATATTAGTGCAGTTTAACATTAAATTGCACTTATCGTAGCAAAGTTATCAGAGTAACACTGATGCTCAATAGTTGTTCTATACTTATTAGAATGCCTGTCTTTAGATAATAATATTACAACTTTAAGTGGCCTCTTATCAAAGCAGGGAGATGATAGTGATGTTGTGTATTGACACAGCTCCTTAAGCAGGAACAAAAGAGGTAATAATAAGTAGTATTGATTGAGATGTGGAGGAAAAATAATATGTTTAACATTATTTTTTAAAGTTGCACATTTTAATCTAGGTTTCTTTTCATTCATTTCTCATCACTTCTATTTCGCATGTTCCTGATAAATCAAAAACTGAATGAAAATCTGGCCCATGATTCATAAATAATTAAAATGTTACCTAAGTGAAAGCTAAAGTTATTCAGAGCAATCATTATATATCTCTATCAGAAACTGTCCTTTTGCATATTTGTTGGATAGGAATTGGGTATAAGTTTGAGTATTAAGTAAAGCTTTTGTTGTGTCTTTTTAATTGCTTTGACTTCAGCGTAGAAAATGCTACTAAGTCAGTAGCATAGACCGAGAACGTAAATGTAGCTGTATTATTGTGACACCAATTTCACATAGACTAACTTGTGCAGACCGAATACAAACTTGTGTTAAAATTGTGCCCTATCTCCATTTCAGTTTATCTCAACTCACTCCCAAGTGTTCACACAAATTTAAGTTACTTGATGAAAAATAATATTGTAAACAATAAGGCATTCTGCAGACAATGTCTATGCTTATAATTCATGGGGCCAGAAGATTTGATATCTTTAAGAAAATTACAGTTTTCTGAGAAAGGCGTGTTAACATGTTATTAATCAGGATATGTGTTGTGAATACTTCATTTAGCATTTTGTTGGAATACTGACTGGGTGGATGCTTGGAATCAAGTGTATCATAATACAGATTTTTAGTTTTTGCCTCTCTGAACATCTTCTACCTTTAAAATATCAGCATAATGTCCAGTTTTTGCTTCTCAGATGCTCTGTTGTTATCTTTTATATTTGAAATTATTCTGGCACCTGTGTTCCAGAACAAATCCCAGACATCTATGTTATGTTGTGCTTAATTTTGTCATGAATTTTTATGATGGCAATATGATCAAATAAATCATAAATAAAAATGACTTGTGCAGCTTTTTGTAACAAGCTGTCGCTTATTAGCTTTAACCTCCCTGAGTACTGAAAAATGTTTCGTGTGAATGATATTAGCAATTAAAATTATAAACTGATTAACATTTGAAGCCTCAGCATATTTAAAAAATACTATTTGAAAGACCAATGTGAAGATACAAAGCAAGTTTGAAAGACACAGCGCAGTTTCACAGTGGAAGCTCTGAGACCAGGTGGCACAATTTCCGCAGCAGGGGATTTTAAAACTGGCTGAAAGATTTCAGCGGTTTAATGAATTGTATTTAACTTGTTGTACAACATCAGTAGGTGACAGTTTTAAGCATCATCCTGTTGTATTCCTTCAGGGAAATTCTTTCTTAAGAATCAGAGATAACTTCAATGTGCTTTATGCTAAACTGTCAAAAATCTCATTTATTTATGATCAGTGTGTAGATCTCCACACAAATACCATTTCTTTAGAGAATGTATTAGAGTTTTTATGAACCTCCTGCTGATATTCACAATGCATACATTTTGTTTTTTTTTGGATACAAAAATAAAACATTTGCATTCCAAGTAGTATGTCAAAGTATTGTTCATCTACTTTGTTAGTTTTACTTGAGTGATCTGGGAGCCTGAAGGAAAGAATGCCAGAATTATCTTGTTGTAGATGAGGATGAAATATGAACACAAATTTATGGCCCATTTGCTTCATAAAACATTGTGCCCACAATTTTGGGAGGCATTTTATATCCTAAAGAAATTAAGCTTTTATTTGGAATAAAAAAAAATATGACAAGCTGGGTGTATGCTATAGTGTGAAAATCTCAACAACTTGAAAATATCTTTTGCACTTTTCAGCTCCCAATCCCTTTACCCCCACCCACATCCTTTACTACAAAGCTGACTAGCAGTACCAAGAATTTATAACTGCACCTCCAAACAAGTCAAACAAATCCAAACTTTTGTCTCTTGGCTTAATCAGTCAGGGAATCCCAATATTAGGAATATTAGGAAAGATAACACAATGTATTTGCTCAATTCAGTTATTTCTTGCTGTCTACACCTAACAAAAAACATGGCTCCATATAATCATGTACGTGCAGTGTCATGCAGCAGTTGCCCTGTCTGGCCCTGTGGTGTCTTAATTATGCATCCTGTTTACATCCTTTGTATTTAATTTCTTCACATGTCCTCAGTACCTAAAATATCCTTTGTCTTTCCTAAGGTAGTCTGTGGGTTTGTTGTTTACCATTCTTGCTGAAGACTGTTATGCCACAGAGATCCACATTTCTTTTTGTTTCTCTGCATTATTTTTAGTGTTTTCTGTGTTCTTCTGCATACTAATCCTTGCATTAAACTTTAAGCAGGGGTGATCTTTTCATTTTGTAAATTGTTTTTCAAGCACAGTACTTTGGTATTTTTCTTGAGAAGTTCTTTTTTGCCCGAAAAACAAATGTACAGCCAGCTCTGAACACTAGCACTTCCACAATGTATTCTGGCTGATTGCTTGAATTTTGATTGCATCATTAGTTCTGAAGTGGGTGCTCAGTGAAACAAGCTAGCGTCTTGGACATTAAAGTAGTATCCTGTTGTTTATGAAGAGAAGTCTGACGGTTCCCAATTCATCTTTTAAACCTGCTTTTTCCCTTGAGTATTTGTGCTGCATTAGGTGAACAATTACACAAGATGACTTTTTAGTGATATTTTGTATTTTCTTATTCATGCATGCTGCAAATTTTCATTTACTGCAGTACTATATGCAATATGTTTTTCTTAAAGTCTCTTTGTCCAGCTGGTTATATTTTTATGCTCTCAGTGCACATCACTTTTTATTAGCTTAATAAATCACCTTTCTTGTCAATCAAGCAGCAGAGAATAATTGGATATGGTTGAAGCCTTGCGTGATGGATTATAAATCATTCAAGATTAAATTAAAAGATAATGCACAAACTTAATGGTTTGTGTTTTGCTGTCTGAATTGCCTCAGAGCACTGCTGTTTTTAGCTTTATTGCAAGATGTTTTTTTTCTCTGTAGAAAACCTCCTCTCTTTTTGCTTCAGTCTCCACCTAGAAATGAAGGAAACACATTCCTTTTTTTTAAAAAAAAGGAGGAATAGAAACAAATGGAAAAGCTGGCTGTTAGCATCGGAGCTGGAAGCTGCTGGGCTTCCAGTGACAGGCACTACATTATCATAATTGTCTCTTCTACATGATAGGACAGAAAAATAATAATGTCATTTTATTTATAGCAGGGATGCCCCTTTATGAGACTTCTACAAGTTTCTGCCAAGTGGAGTAGGTCAAATGACATCTTTTGATCAGGCCTGTCCAAAGAGATCAAAGATGAATGGCAGGTAATGGATACCCAATGACAAACCAAATCTACAACAGAAATAAGACTGCCAGAGCCTGCCACTTACCCATTAAAGACTTACCTAACTGCGGCAGCCTGCTTGACACATCTCCTCGGTCCACACAGACCACCTAAATCAGCTGAGCGCCAGTGTTAAAATTGTATATTATCATTGGAAATGGCTATTATTTCCTCAGTAACATTTCTGTTAGACTCTGTTTGCGTAAAACTGACCTACAGTCAGGAGGAGTCAAGTTCGGAGGCAAGCGAGCCTTCAGGCTCCCAGCAGGCTTGATCTGTTCATATCCATTATCTAGTTTTACTTTTTTGTTTCTAATGGGAAATTGACAGCCTCCCATGATTCTGCTGAACTCTTACTTTCACTGAACGGCACTGAATACACAGGGTGAAATGTTTACATCACTCGTATCTCCCTTACTGATAGCAGCAAAGCAGTCTGCTAGTACTCTTGGGAACAATGCTAGAAGACCTCAGAATGCCTCTGCAGTTTAGGAACTTGAAGGGTCTGAGCAGGGGTTATCAAAATAACAAAGCTCCTGTGTGGCTGCTCCACACTCTGCTCCATTCAGCTATCAAATACACTATCTTCAGCTCGACAAGTCAAGAGTGGGGTCTTACCATAATTACACACCAGCTTCCCTTTGCTGTGAGCATTTGCATTACAGTTATGCAACATGAGTAATCACATCGATTTCCTATTTTGAGTTTTGCTGTTCTGAAAGGGAATATCTTCTTTTCCACATGAAACATCTGTGGTCATTTTCAGAATCTGCACATAAAATTATTTTTTAAAACTCCTGCCTTTTAGAGTAGTGTTAAGATGAATATGTCTTAAAACTAATACTTTGATATATCAAAGTTTTAAACCCAAATGAATTTGTAGGTACATTTTTTTTAATTTCAGAATTTTATATTTAAATTTAAATGTAAATGTTCAGTTTGTTTCATGTGTGACCGAACTTCCACGGAGCAGACAGTTGATGATCGTGGAAATAGACACCAATGAATTTCAAGCTCTATAAATTTAGCAAAATGGGCATTCTAACCCTCAATGCAGCTGGTATGAAGTGTGTGCACATTTCTCGCCAATAGTTCATCAGCTGAGTTTTGAGGAAGGATACACAGGCACTCATAAGCCATGACTGATGCTGGTATGAAGGTTTTTACAGATGAGCGTATGGGGAAATGCTGACTTGAGCTCCCCACTGCCAGTCTGGTTCAGCGTGAGGTAGCCATACCTAGAGGCAGTTATTTGAAATGTACTTGCCTATGTGCAAAATGATAAGAGATGCAGGTCATTCTCAGTCCAGCCTAACCTTTATAACACATCTCTGTCTCCTTTACCTCACCTAAACAGCCTCCTATTTCCCTTGCCCAGCTTCATATTCCAGAGAGCTTGGACAAGAACAGAAGCAGCTTTTCTTGCAATTCTTCTTGTGCATAGGCTTTTTAAGATAAGTCAGTGCTACAAAGGTGTGATTAAAATCCATACAAAGGAGAGATGTTGTTCTTTGCCATTCAGGCCCAAGAGCAAACTCACAAGAGTGGGCAAAACATTTCCTGGTGCTAAGAAGGGGCGTGACTGTATTACTGCATGCCATTACTTTCTGAAAGCACATTGTTTATCTCAGGCATCTTCTGTTTATAGAAATGTGATTGGGATGCTCAAATGAGCGTTTTTTTTATGAATTGCTTTAATATCAACTCTCTCAATCACTTGTCCTTGTTGTTTGCCACACAAGAAGTGAGCGTAATTGAATAAAGTGTACATGGTGTCTGTGGTGTATGGGTGGTGTACAATAACTATCTTGGCCAGAATTTTTTGGGGTCAAGATGCAGAGGATTAAAATCAATGATTAGATTAGTGATAGAATGCCCATTAATAATCTTCCAAGTATTCTAAAATTTTAATTTAAATCATGATTGTTGGGGACAATTCGTGACATTAATTTTTCATTTATGGTTTGAAATTCAAAGATTAGCTTTTTTGCTAAGGATGAATTTTTAAAAATCAAGTATTTTACCACATTGGAGTTACAGAAATCTTTTTAATTCTCATCCCTTCTGACAGAAGAGTTGACATGGTGACTGTCTGTAGAAACATCAAAAATGCATTCAGGAAAAAAATAGGTAATTTCACTATTACTACACCAAAAAACCAGAGCAGCAATTACCCTTGTTATGTATTTATGTAGGTTTGCCTTGCTTGAATGGCTGGCTTCTAGTTATTAAAATGATACAATAAAATTGTGGTTTCGATAACTTCAGAAGATCATAAAACCAAAGTTCTAAGCTGGAATGTGCCTCAAAATTAATCAACAGAAACTAAATTCATTTTCACCTACTTTATTAATGTATTGGTCATTTGTTTTTCTCTGTTTAAAAATGTTGGTTTCTTTTTTATAATTTGTTGCACGTAATTTTGTTTAACAGTTGTGTATCCTCTAAACTATATGTAGTGTATCAAAAAGTTTTCTTATTGGAGGAGTGAGTGAGGTGTAAGAAATCATCAGATAACAGCCAGCTAGACACTTGACTGTTAGACCTGTTGGCAGGGATTTTGGTAGTGCAGTCCCATTTAATTTGTCAGGCGCTGTTGTAGCCTCACTCAGCAGGAAGCTGCCAGCATGGGTCCTAACACGTCACCTGTCTAGGTGAGCTGCCGGTGCCTGCATCTGAAGTGACAGGGTGCTTATGCATTCCCATCCTCTTTTACAAGCAATTGAATGTTTCAGCTACTTGGGAGTGACATTCTGCAGCATCAGGTGATCTTACTGTCAAACCTTCACCTTTGACATTAACGACGTATTAACTAGTTGTTCACCAGTCAGGCCAATGGAAGCTTGAAGATTTGACTGTGGATTTCTTTGCCCAATAACTACGTATGCCAATAACAATCTAATAGCAAATTAAAATCTTCAAAGTTAAAATGGCTGTATGGTGAAATTATGCAACTGATCACAGTCATTATATAACTGCATCTGCAAAAGAAGCAATCAAAACCCCTTATTATAGTTAGCAGTAGTGAATGCTAAATGTCAAAGAGTTACCAATGCACTGCAGGGAAGCATGCTATAGTTAAAGATGCATAAAATATCAGCAGTATTTTTATGCCTGTGCAATCAGCGGTGACTTGCATCATAATTATCTGGCCTAGGAATAAACATATTTTTGATATGTACCTAGGGAATAGACTATGTCAATGTTTGCTGCAGTTCTGTGGCATTTGGAGTCATTCAGATGCTCCAGTGCAGAAATGTGAAGTGGACGTCAAATGTTGTAGAGCAGTGGTAATTCTTACACTGTAATCAAGTCACGCTTAGTTTGGTGGAAGGGGAGCCCTAGTCCAGATGAAATTCATCCTCAGTTTAGGTAATTTCCCAAGTACAAATAGTTGACCAAGCTCACCATTTTGAAAGCTTGAAATGATGTGGATTAACCTGAAGTAAAGTATACACACTCTGAGGTTCTTGTTTAGGAGTTACTTCTAAATGCATCAACTAGATCTTTAATTCTTCACCTGCATTTAATGCTGCCATTATGAATTTGCTACCAGTTATAGGAACTATCCCAGTTTCCATTACCATTTAAATGAGTGAAAGTGAAAGCCAGGCACTTCTTATAACTACAGCGTATCCACACACTGGTTTTGTTTCTAGTTGGCAAGTTGTTGATAAAAGTATATTGAGATGGGGCTTGGAAGTAGGTCTCTTTGCTAATTCTCTACTATTGATCTTCCTATTCTTGGCCACAACTGTGAATTCATTTTTTCCCCTTTAGGTTACAATAGCTATGAATGAACATTCCAGTCCACATTTTGTGGAAATAGGGGGTGAAGAACTAATAAGCTTATGAAAGGAGCTGAGTACTTAGATAGCTATCTCCAGTTATATGTTTGAGAATACATTTAAATTATCTGTTTTAAATTTGCACGATTCTCAGTTGCAAGATTCTCAGTTCATCCACAGGCAGACATTTATTGTGCATTTAGTCTGCCTTGGTCAATGAGAACAATTGTGGATATTGATCTAACTTTTAAAATGTATGATTCTGTTCCATGATGATGGCTTCTGCTGATTAAGTAAAAAGCATCCTGGCTGGGGGAGTAAGTCTCTGTTCAAATGAAATGTCCTATCTTTATCAGCAAGTGACCATTGTTCCTAGCTGTGCTTCACACTTTCAATGAATCCCATTTGATGCCAATGGTTATTTGGGGTAAAAGATAAAGTGCTTGTAGCGAAGAAGCGGAATTCATTTCTGTAGACGTCGATAAATATCCAAAAATAATGGCATTGTTGGGATAATGCATTCTCTACATGATATAAATCAATTCTGTATTTTGTTATTGTTGATTGAAATGTGAGAGAAGCAGAAGAAGCTGATGATTGGGGTGGGGGAGTGCAGCAGGTGGAGTTGGTGATGCAGTTGCAAAAGTCTTCAATCTGGACTATGACGTGCAGTTCTGGTCGTCACAACTTATAACAAAATCATGGTCGCAGAGTGAGTGCAGCAAAGATTCACCAGGATGGGTCCGGGTGTTAAATCCTAAGCAAAGCTTACGTAGACAGACTTGTACTTCAAGTATAGAAGATTAAGAGCTGATCTAGTTGAGTTCCTTAAGATGATTAAAGGATACAATAGAGTGGATAGAAATTTCTTCCTTTGGTGGAGGAATCCAGAGCAACATGGGATAACGTTCAAGCTCGGCTGTTCAGTACTGAGGCAGGGAAGTATTCCTTTACACAAAGGGCAGTGACTATCTTGCAAAGCTGGTGATACTTTTGAAAAATTCGAAACCAGTATTAAGGGATTTAGAATGAAGGATGATAAAGTGAGTTGAAATACAGTTGGCAACGGACTGGTTAAACAGTGGAACAGGTTGGAATCAATGAAGGGCCCAGTCCTATTCTTATCATTTCATGATAATACTTTAAGAAGCAGAAAAAAATTGGATTCAGACTTCATACTTAAAGGTTAGAAGGAAGTTGTTCTTTGGCAAAATTTGTACCAGTAATACTTGCCCTGTATAAGGTATTTCATGTTCGGGCTTTCAGAATGCTTCATTTCCTGAAAGTCTTATCCATTACACGTATATTTTGAGGGAGCAGGATGGCAAAACTATGTGAAATTGATAACTTAAATTCTCCTTCACCATAGTGGCATTTTTGTTTTAATGTAAGTTTCAAATAAGGAGCTGTAAATGATTGAAAGAATGCATGGCTATTGAGCCAGTACACCCACCTACGTGCTCAGAGTAAGTCAAAAATAATGAGAGATACAGTGGTAAACCATTTAATTCTGCCGCTGCAATATGAGCTATCTGATAAAGGAGATCAGGCTGCAGGGGGATGAGAGCAATTATCCACTTTTCTCAGTTCAAGATGCTAGTCGGGCAAAGGAAGCAGAGCCATTGCAAAAGCGACTCTTAAACATTTTATTTGTGTCACGTGTTTATGCATTGGGTGCTCAATCATATTGATAGCTGAGTCTTTTTGGGCTTGAGCTAGCTTCAAACTGATGTACTTGAAGACAGGAGAACTTAACGGATAGATTTGGTAACGTAAGGCTGGTTAGGGCAGGTCCACAGTACCCAGGGGACGTATGGCTGCTCTGCAGCCAAGTCACCTCAGCGTTCAGGCTAGCTGCCCTAACCTTTCATGAAATGCACAGGAGAAGAGTCAATACTGGGAACCTGACATCCGCCTGTAAGTTCAGGAATTAAATTTCCAGATAGGTGATGGTATCTTCACTGGATAAAGTAGGATGCTTAAACTTGTACTAACAATCATAGCAATTTAACACAATTTCAGTCATTTCTAAGCTTTGCTAATCTAGGTATTGGGGTGAGCCTAATGGAGTCTATATTAGGTGTATTAAAACTATTTGCTTCGATCTCTCTGTCATTTGAATTAGAGACCCCTATCTGTAACAATGGGGTTCTGCAACTATCAGTCCACATTGACTCCAAAAAAAGGAATTCTGCTACTGTTATTGTTTTGAGATGACTTGCTCCTTAAAGATAGGTTAACTTTTAAGAGCGATCACACAGGTATATGTTTTTGCACCAGCATAATTAGATAAATGCACTAATTCCATCTTTGTGACTGAGATATATTGCATCAGAAGGTTGAGCTGTTATACTTCATTAACGGGCATTTGCTTGTCATAAGAAAGAATTCAGATAAAACTCAAATAATCGTGAATGAGGAAAACCCATGATTATGAATGTTGATTGCTATCTTTGCACTGATTACTAATCCCTAGCAATCAAATTTCCAATGATAATTTTAGTGATTTTTTTTCAAAAGCATTTACCGTGCTTATTAGAAATATGGATTTCACTTGTTATTAATGTCCTTCATGAAAATTATGTAATACCACCCAAAAGTAAACTATAAGTAAATATAGTTTCAGGTCATAACATAATGATTGGATTTTACAGTCAGCAGCAAATCAGTGCATGAAGAAACCAGTCCAGAATGATCTGATAATCTCCATATTGTGGACCTTGTCTTTTCTGATGCTGGCTGGTATTAGAAATCAGATCTTGGTGACCTTTAGCACTCCCCTATCACCAAGATGGCTGTTCAACCAAGTATATTCTTGTAGATTGGAAATCATGAAGTGAAAAAGTATAGCTTTACATGCTTTTCAGAACACAAAATTCACTGTCGTGCAGATGTAGAAGTCAAAATTTATTAAAATCATTTTAAAATCTGTTGTTTAAAAATGTCCAAGTGGTGTAAAAGATCATTTTTTCACCCAGCATGGACGCTAATCATTAAGAAAGGACTCATTAATTTATTGCTCATCCCTAATTATCCTTGAGGTCTGTTAAGGCACATTATCAAGATGCTGCTGTTCTATGGTAGATTCATTCACAATGCTGTTGGGAAAGGTGTTTGAGGACGTAAACCCAGCAACAGTGAAGGAACTTCTGAGGTCAGAATATTGCGTGGCTTGGAAGGGAGCTTGCAGACGGTGGCCTTTCCATGCACCTGCTACTCCTGAACTTGCAGTTTGTAGAGATTAAAGATCCGAAACACAATGTCGAAAAAAAGCAGTGAGAAATTGCGGTGGTGCCATTTATGCACAATGCACAGCGCAGCCACAGGGTGCCATTGGTGGAGCAGGTGATTTTGTAAGGATGATATATGTGGTCCATATCAAGTGTTGTCCTGGTTGGCATCAAGACTCCTGAGTGTTCCTGGAGCTACGTCCATTCATGCAAATAAAGAAAATTCCTTCAGATTCAGGACTTACACTGTGTAGATGGTCCAAAGACTTTGTCTTTCAGGAACAGAATTGCTCACAAAATAACACCCAGCTATCCCAAGTATTTATCTGAGTGGTCCAATTAAATTGCTCATCAGTTATGATCTCCAGGATATTAGTGGTGGGGGATAACTGTCGGTACAGGTGTCTCCCACTTTTCGAACGTTCACTTTACGACACCTCGCTGTTACGAAAGACCTAAATTAGTTACCTGTTTTCACTAATAGAAGGTGTTTTCACTGTTACAAAAAAAGGCAGCGTGCACCCTGAGCAGCCAAGCTCCTCCCCAGGAACTGCATTCTACACATGCCTGTGAACAACTGTGCTTTATGTCGATTTATTTTGAGCATCCGTTAGCAAGCTGAGTTCTAAGGTATCGGAAAAGCCTGAAAGAGCTTGTAAGGGTGTTACACAGCGTAAAACTGGACATAATTAAGAGTTTCGATCGTGGTGAATGAAGTAAGGACAAAGTGAGTTTGGCTTGTGGAAGTTGACGAAGATGATGTTGAAGAGGTTTTGGCATCCCATGACAAAGAACTGATAGATGAAGAGCTGATGCAATTGGAAGAGGAAAGGAAGAGGAAAGAAAAGTCGGAATAAACAAGCTAATTAATTAGGTGCCGCCCAGCACGTAAATGTCGGCCCAGATCAGAGGCAATTGCTGGTTGCGTCACCTCTGATCTGGGCCAACATTTACGTGCCGAGTGGCACCTAATCAATTAGCTTGTTTATTTTGGCTTTTTTTCTTAAAGATGTGCTGGGTGTGTCCCGACCACCGCTGCACCACTGCATTCTCCGTGGATCAGTATCGGTCGGCGGCCCGGAAGTTGGGGACCACTGCACCACCCCAACCTCCAACAACTCAGCCTAACACACCATTGTCAGTGTGCTCGGCGCTGTCTTCCCGATTCTGGTAAGTGATACTACACTGTACATACTTTATATAGGCTGTGTATTTTCATGTGTTATTCTTGGTATGATTTGGCAGTTTCATAGCTTAAAGGTTACTGGAGAGAGTGTTTCTGCTGAGAGCGCTTGCGTGAGATTTTCGCTATGGTGGACAGTGCGGCAATGATTGTAGAAAAGTATTTCTACTTTATATAGGCTGTGTATTTAACATATATCTTTCCTGCTTTTACCATATGTTACTGTTATTTTAGGTTTTATGTGTTATTTGGCATGATTTGGTAGGTTACTTTTTGGGTCTGCGAACGCTCACAAATTTTTCCTATATAAATAAATGGTAATTGCTTCTTCACTTTATGACATTCCGGTTTACAAACCGTTTCATAGGAACGCTCTACCTTCGGATGGTGGGGGAAACCTGTAATGGGAATGGAAGGTCAAGATATTCTAACTTGCTATTGCTGAAGGTGGTAAAACACAAATACATTTGCCACTTTTTGGCCCATGTTCAGGATTTGTTGCATTCAGGCATGCTTTGCTAAATTTCATGAAGATTATTTTTAATGAAACAGATTATTGTTTGATCATTGGCAAGCAGTCTCATTTCTAACCCTATAATGGAATGAAGGCCAACAATGAATTATTTGAAAATAGTTGGGCTTAGGTCACAGTCTTGAGAACTCCTGCAGTGAAGTTTGCGGAGGAGATATGATTGACCCCCAGCAACCATAAGCATCCTCCTTTGTGTGAGGCATGTCTCTGACCATTTGCCCTTTGATTTCAATTGACTTCAGTTTAGTGTCATTAAATTATACCAGAACATCATTAAAAACTCAATGAGACATTACATAGCATTTTCAGAGTATTTCTCAGCCAGAGTATTTCATAAATATCTTTTTCATCAGGTTCTCGAAAATTACTCTGGAGAAAATCCAGGCAATCCCAAGGTAATCATTGATTCCGGACTTCCATGCCTGACTGCAAATATCTAGAAATTGTTATTAGTTTCATGATGTAATGAGGTAAATACTATTAGTTTTCTGCCTTTACATGGGCACAGCTAATGCCTGAACACATTGCCCTCACACAAGAGCTCAGAAGATTGTTAAAAACTGTTAGTTTGTCATTATCTAAACTTAAAAGGATGCCATTTATTTAACATTTTTTAGCAGATTAGTTTTCAAAATGCTTTTGTAAATTTAACTAAGCTGGTCCTTTAAGAACTTCTCGGAACATGCACCTTAATTTCTAGATGACACTTTGTGATTTTGGAATACTGTATATTTCATGTGTGTTGCACTTCTTTCTCAGATTTGTCATCTAGGTATAACTCGCATTGGGTCAGGCAGGGTCAATCAAAAGTGGAAAAAAAACAGAGTTGGTGTTTCAGGTTGATAACTTGCCCCAGAAATGTCAGTGATCAAGATTGTTAACTCTGTTACACTTCCACAGACCCACTGAGCACTTCTAGCAGTTTCTGTTTTTATTTCGGATTTCCAGCATTTGTTGGTTGATTCCATTTATATCTGCTCCAATAGATTCCCTGTTAAAGAATAAAATAATTATGTATTCACAGTTGCCACAGTAGTGACATCAAGTGTGCACTGTGTGGCTATTGACATCACTGACACGTGTGGGGCATATTTGCAGTACCCTCCATGAACATGATTTGCCACATGTGCATGTGCTTCAAGGTTTTATTATGTGTCGTAAGGTTCATATTATGCTTCAAGATCGAGTTTACTTTACTAAAGTGCATAAAAAGTAAGTGCTGCACCATTATTATTTGGGGTTGTGTAACATACACAGGGATGGAGACAGCAGCTACTCCTAAAGGAAATTGGAATGAATACCTTATACATGTGTGTATGAGGTATGGCCTTGAGCCGAAACATAGACTCTTTATTCTTCTCTATAGATTCTGCCTGACCTGTTGAGTTCCTCCAGCATCTTGTGTGAATTGCTGTAGATTTCCAGCATCTGCAGAATCTCTTGTGTTTGCATATATTTTGGAGAATGGGTCCTTTTACGCAAGGTGATATCCTCCATCTTCTATGCACATTACACTAATAGCAACAAGACAACATCTCTGAGTAAGCTATCCATTATATAAATGCTGGAATTGTTGAAATTACTTCATCATTGGAGTATGATGTACATGAATGAAATTCTGAATGGTGTGTGTGTGTGTGGTGTACTCTCATGTGTTTCAAATGTCTGTGTGAAAATACAGATTTCCAATACTGAGGTTGATAGGTTTTTGATTACTGGGGGCATCAAAAGTTAAGGGGAGAGGCAGGAGAATGAGATTGAGAGAGATAATGAATCAGCTCTATTGAATGGCAGTGCAGACTCGATGGGCTGAATGGAACTGTCTGTTCCTATTTCTTATGGTCTGAGGAGCTGAGATCCTCTAATTCAAGATTTACTATTTAAACTGTTGAAAATTTACATACTCCAAACTTTTCCTGAAGTCTTCTATAACAATGGAATAATTGTTGGAACAAAGAGAACAATCTAACTACTCAATCAAAAAGCACTTTCAGTATTCAGTCAGATGATGTCTAATCTGTGTTTCATTTACTTGTCTTTGATTCTTATTCCTTTACTATCTGTATCTAATATAAATATTACAGAATCAATCTTAAACATTTCCGTTCGCCACACATTCAAAGACTTGGCTGCAGGGTGTGTAAACATGCACCCAGATTTCACTCCGAAATGGGCCATATTTCATTTTAAGATAAAAGTTTATTCTTTGACATTTGTTGGGGATTGTGTATGACTTTTTCCACTCATGTTCTGTCATTCTCAGGAGACTGATGAGGCCAATATGGAACAATAGACTCTTCCACAGATGAGGCAGGAGGTGCCTGATGGATGGATTGGTAGTTTGTGAAACTGAAGGAGATCATGCAGGACTGTCTATGCAGACCTTTTTTGTGTTTCTGATACATAAACTCATTAATTTGCAATAGAATTCCAAATACTCCTTCTCCTCTTTGATCCTCTTTGAACTATTGATTTGGAAGGCAGAGGAGATGTATATTCTCTCTAAAAAGACTTAACTATATCCTTCACTCTCTCCCTCTCTTTCCATGAGAGAGCTTGGAATATATCATTTTTTCAGGGGTTCTGTGTGGGACATTTGATTGACATGGTCTGTCCAAATAACTAGCAGCAAGTGCTAATGCGGTTCACCTTCTCTTCCTGTTGATTTAAAGAATATTGTGGAGTTCACGTGTCTTAAGGTGCATGCCATAGTTAATCGAAGTCTCGGAAAGGCATAGTCAGATGTAATCATGATTACCTGGCAGACATTGAGATCTGTGCTAAGTCTGTGGCGTTGATCTTCAAACACTCTTTTCATTGGACAGCCAGAACAGCAGCATTCTGAACGTGATAATGATGAAGAGAGGAAACCATTTTCAGCATTTTACTTTGACAAAAATGTGAATAATAATTGTTTGAAAAGAGTTTAACATTACTGGGGCAATTAATTGACCCAGGATCACTGGCTGTATGCACCTGGACTATGCTGTTTTATCCTGCCTGGCTAAGGCAATTTTGTTCACTGGGAGCCAGGTTCCTAATGCCCTAGCATGGCTGACTACAGCACAGGGGCTATCGCAACAGCTGTATTAACTGAATGGCTTTGACAGCTGGTGAGGCTCCAGCCCCTAGGATCACCAACTGTTAATGCTGCCACTATTAATGAATGTTTGTTAATGTTTTTTGTGATATACAATAGTAAAAGCTCAGAACTGCTAAAACTTAAAAAAGTATTGTTAAGCATATGTAGTTTTTTAAAAAAGCTGAGTAGTGAGGCTTCCCAGGCTGTGAATGCTTGTGCCACCTCAATGGACTGTGCGAGAAGTCCACTTGTGCAATACAGAGAGACACAGCTGGAAATCGTAACAAGTTGTTGCCACCAAGGGGAGAGTACAAATGGTAAAGTATGTAATAGCATTTGCTGAATGCAGTATGATTCCATGTGGTGTTGCATTTCCATTGCATTTCATTGCATGGAAAAAGGTAGCACTATTGCTTTCTAACTATAGTAATATACCTGAACTTATTTAATATGACAAAGTACCACTACAGTATCTATCTTTACAGTATTGGCTTTGGCTTAGACCTGTGCTGGAAACTGAGACACCTCCGGGGATGTTCGCATAGGTCCAGTATTGGTATTACTGTGGGATCATTAGTACTACTGTGGGATCATTAGTATTACTGTGGGACCATTAGTATTACTGTGGGATTGGCTGATCCACCATTAGTATTACTGTGGGATCATTAGTATTACTGTGGAATTGGAAGATCCAGCGCTAGTATTACTGTGGAATTGGAAGATCCAGCACTAGTATTACTGTGGAATTGGAAGATCCAGCATTAGTATTACTATGGGATCATTAGTATAACAGTGGGATCATTAGTATTACAGCGGAATTGGAAGACCCAGCATTAGTATTACTGTGGGATCATTAGTATTACTGTGGGATCAGAAGATCCAGCATTAGTATTACTGTGGGATCGGAAGATCCAGCATTAGTATTACTGTGGGATCGTTAGTATTACTGTGGGATCATTAATATTACTGTGGGATCAGAAGATCCAGCATTAGTATTACTGTGGGATCAGAAGATCCAGCATTAGTATTACTGTGGGATCGGAAGATCCAGCATTAGTATTACTGTGGGATCGTTAGTATTACTGTGGGATCATTAGTATTACTGTGGGATCATTAATATTACTGTGGGACCAGAAGATCCAGCATTAGTATTACTGTGGGATCAGAAGATCCAGCATTAGTATTACTGTGGGATCGGAAGATCCAGCATTAGTGTTACTATGGGATTGGCAGATCCAGCATTAGTATTACTATGGGATCGGCATATCTAGCATTAATATAACAGTGGGATTGGAACATCCAGCATTTGTATTACTGTGGGATCAGAAGATCCAGCATTAGTATTACTGTGCGATCGGAAGATCCAGCATTAGTATTACTGTGGGATCGGAAGATCCAGCATTAGTATTACTGTGGGATCATTAGTATAACAGTGGAATCGGAAGATCCAGCATTAGTATTACTGTGTGATCGGAAGATCCAGCATTAGTATTACTGTGGGATCGGAAGATCCAGCATTAGTACTACTGTGGGATTGGAACATCCAGCATTAGTATTACTGTGGAATTGGAAGATCCAGCATTAGTATTACTGTGGGATTGGAAGACCCAGCATTAGTATTACTGTGGGATCATTAGTATAACAGTGGAATCGGATGATCCAGCATTAGTATTACTGTGAGATCAGAAGATCCAGCATTAGTGTTACTATGGGATTGGCAGATCCAGCATTAGTATTACTATGGGATCGGCATATCTAGCATTAATATAACAGTGAGATTGGAACATCCAGCATTCGTATTACTGTGGGATCAGAAGATCTAGCATTAGTATTACTGTGGGATCAGAAGATCCAGCATTAGTATTACTGTGCGATCGGAAGATCCAGCATTAGTATTACTGTGGGATCGGAAGATCCAGCATTAGTGTTACTATGGGATTGGCAGATCCAGCATTAGTATTACTATGGGATCAGCATATCTAGCATTAATATAACAGTGGGATTGGAACATCCAGCATTTGTATTACTGTGGGATCAGAAGATCCAGCATTAGTATTACTGTGGGATCAGAAGATCCAGCATTAGTATTACTGTGCGATCGGAAGACCCAGCATTAGTATTACTGTGGGATCATTAGTATAACAGTGGAATCGGAAGATCCAGCATTAGTATTACCGTAGGATCGGAAGATCCAGCATTAGTATTACTGTGTGATCGGAAGATCCAGCATTAGTATTACTGTGGGATCGGAAGATCCAGCATTAGTACTACTGTGGGATTGGAACATCCAGCATTAGTATTACTGTGGAATTGGAAGATCCAGCATTAGTATTACTGTGGGATTGGAAGATCCCCGCATGTTATGTAGGATGCTGGACAGTGCAGCAGTGAAAGGATTTGCCTAACGTGTTTTGATTAGTTGATTTGCTATCCTTTCATAGTCTGTTCACACTCTTCCAGATTAATTTGTTGTTTAATGTACTTAAAGAAATTTTTGGTGTTAGTATGCTAAATATATTCAGGTATATTATTGCTGCCATTGTGGTTGGAAAAGAGTGATATTGCTTTTTCCATCCTCAACACAGCAACACCACAACATCCTCCCTCATTATTCTATCTCAAGATTTAGTGTTGAGCATATCTAGTATTTGATGCTTCCATCAAGCCCCATTGTTTGCTCACAAGCATCAGGAGAGAGAGTTGTGAGAAGCGCTTCATTGAAGTCGCTAATTTCAAAGACCAACAATCTGATACCTAGCGATTCTATTATGTAATAAAGAATGGATTTCGTGTGAAGTTAATTTGTTAAACTGTGCGCCTTTCTCTTGTTGATGCTGTTTTTTCTACTTTTTGGTGAATATTAACATCTTATTCTCATTGATTGAGCTTTATAATGGGTTTGATGTTTTGGAGCAGATGAAGCTAGAACTGCAGTGTGTTATTGTGTTGACAGCAGGATAACATTCCATCTATTTATGCAGGCATGTTTTTCTGGAGGTCATCAACCTAGTTCAAATACAGGACAATTCTAATAAACTTTTACACCTAAATATTTGTGCCTGATTATACCTTCACAAAGGTACCCATTCCCAATGCTTAGTTGCAAGCATTGGGGCCCAAAGAAAGCACAAACATGGAAATGTACATTTGCTGCACTAACAATCGGAGAGGACAATGCTGGAGATGGTTGCTGGGTGCAATACAGTTTCATGTGACATTGTATACTCAGTGCCTTGAACAGAGCAATGAGTACCACTCATTTCCAACTATAATACTGTTGGCAATAATATACCTGTATCTAATATCATTGCAGAAAATTGTACTTTTTGGCTTTGATTGATTTCTCGTTCAAAAGAGAATTTGTACACGGCCTTTTTTTTCAACTCTTACCTATATTTGGACAAAGACTAAATCTGGCAGGGAGCAATAACTAATACTACAAAAACTTCTCAAATAATAAAGGATAGATTTTAAATGATGCTATCTGTAGGACTGTGCTCCATTCTCCTGTTGAAGGTAGTTATTTGCTGCCATATAGCATTTGAATAGTGTATGTATTCAGCAAGTCAATAACTCATTTAGAAGTATGAGCTGGCGGTGCATGAAAAGTCAAGAGAGGTAGGTTAGATCACTAGACATTCTAATAAGACGAAGTTAAAATGTTTTTTAAAAAGCTATTTGGGAGATTAGAAAAAAAAGGATATTTTTCCCGCTGGAAATTTTTAAAATGTTTTTATTAATTAAAGTAAGGGAGTCATTAGGTAGGTAGGAATAAAGTTTTTCTGGTATCAATGCTGAACAGTTCCAAGTCGAGAATCACATAGTCTGGCAGAGTACAACCTACTTTACTGTGCTTCATCAACTTGTCTTGACCTGTGGTTAAATATACCAGTAGTACTTTTTCACCTATATGATATATTGTCTCTGGTGTACAGTAAGAATTGAATTCAGATTTCTCACACTTACAGTAGGTAACAATTTTGACTCTTTTAGTAGATCCCAACCCTAGCCTCAGAAGGGAAATGTCACTACACCATTTCATCTCATTTCTTTTATAAAAAAAAGTGAGTGGTGTTACGTCATTTATGAAGGGGAAGGTGACACATTTTGCATAATGGTTCCCAGAACTTGAAAATACTTCTTGCATTGTTTGAATATTGTCGTTATAGACTGTGAAGCAACAAATCTCCATTTATGGCGATTAATATCTTTAGGTCTTTTTGTGATATAGTTTGCATTACCTCCCTTATTCAATAAAAAGAACACATCTACTTTGCATGAAAACCTCTGAGACAGTAAAGCAGTGTTTCCATGATAAGCCATAAACAAATGAGGTGAGATGCATGAGCAGTGCCTTCGAGGATAGACCAAAGCAAGAACAAATTTAACAGTACAGCGTGTATTTTAGAATTGTGATAATGTTCAGCTATCCCTGAGGTGAGAGAGGTAAGATGCACAACCTGAAGTTTTGAACTGCTGTCATGTTAAATCTGTGTAAGTGGATAAGCTGTTTTATACCTAATCATTTAAAATTACGTAGAGGCCCAACTGAATGGATTTGGAAGCTTGTGATACCAGGTAGAACAGATGTGCATGCATCGGGCGCTGATTTAATAACCGTGCCATACAAATAAGAAGGCGCACATCAGCAAAATCAGTATCACAGAGGTGAAGCCAAACACAACAATGTCAGCTATGAATTTGATGAGTTTTGCTTGCTTGTTTGTTCACTTCATTTATACCTATATTTAAATACTATAGAGTCTGAATTTATCATTACTTCCATTTTATGGATTTAAACCATGTAACCAATTTAGCGGAGCCAATTCAGCGCACCTGATTTGCATAAGCATTCAGGGCCTTTTTTTTAGATATCCTTACAAGCTGTTTAAGTGAGGTTTCTGAGTTATATTGTAAATCTGTTTGCACTGGTCACCGCTGCCTTAAACGATCTCCAGTTGAATAATAGTGAGGTATCCCAATTGGCTCTCATGCCTGAATTTAGAAGGAGAGAGGGGGAGAGGTGAGTAAGAGCCAGAACTTGGAGGGAGGACGTGAAGGGAAGGAGAAAACCCTCTTTACAGAAATATTTTAAACTGTATTTTACAGTGTCATTGGGGTTCAAATTCAGAGTTATCTTGGTTAATTCTGCATTACATTAAATAAAATCTTGGAGTTTAACCAAAGGAAAATGAACATGTATTGGACCTTCAGCATGGAACACGTTCTTTGCAAAACACACATTTTGATATTTATCATTAGTGCCATACATAAAGAAGCTGGTGGTTTTCAATAGTTCTCTGCTGAAAGTTTGAGAGGATTCGATTTGTTTTTCAGATGAATTTGACTGGTTGGGACAACTTCTTTTATGTGGTTTCTTTGATATAGTTTGTGATTTATTAACATTATTTTTGAAACTCAGTGTTGCTATTTTTTTTCCTGAAGTGTCCTGGTGTCACTGTGTTTTCACAAGCTTCCATATTTCACATGAGGGATTCTGGCAGTAGGAAACAGAAATCAAACAGCCACCACAGATTCATGTTCCCCTTACCCCCACGTCTCCAAGGCAGGTGAATTGTGAACTGTTTGATAGCTGCAGTGATGCAACTTGAAGATCCAGTCTCAAAAGAGATCGTAGCCTGGACCTCTATAAAATTCCACAGCATATGGAGATTTGCAGGACCTATCTGAGTGAGGTGAATATTGGAGAAAAATCTTTTGTAGCAGTAATATTGATAATTTCAGCAGGGCTATGCCGTGCATTGTATGAAGCAAGATGGCGATGATATGTGCAGAGAAGATGAGAGAAGCAGGTATATGCAGCTATCAGTTTCCAGTCAGTAGAGTACACTGACCAGTTAGAAGATCAGGTTAATTGAATAATTTTGCCTTCCTTTGACATCAGCAATTAAGAAAATGTTCATATTTGTGCTAGTCCAAACTTTCAGCTCCCAAATGATAATTGTTAATGGTCTATAATTACAGGCAAGAATGTTCCATTTTCTATTAGTTTTATAAAAGTTACAATAAATAAATTAAGGAAATTCATGGGAATTCTAATATACCAAATGAAGGTTTTCCAATTGTGGCCTTATAGTAGATTGTAGTTATATTGTTGGTAGGACTTCTCTTTGGTCTGGGATAGTCTTGTGTCTCACTTATCCTGTTGCAGTATATTGAACAACAGAGTGTACTTGTGCAATGGTGATGCAAGGAGTAGAATCTTGGCAAGTTGCATCATTCCCTGGTTGTGTGACATTTGGCTTTCTGGATGCTAAAGGAATTTGTTTGCCCCATCACCAGAGAAAAAAAATCCTTCAAGGTAGAGATCCTGTATTATCACACATGTTAATTCCACATCCCATTCCCATTCTGACATGTCTATCCACGGCCTCCTCTACTGTAAAGATGAAGCCACGCACAGATTGGAGGAACAACACCTTATATTCCGTCTGGGTAGCCTTCAATCTGATGGCATGAACATTGACTTCTTTAACTTCCGCTAATGCCCCACCTCCCCCTTGTACCCCATCCGTTATTTATTTAAATACACACATTCTTTTTCTCTCTCTCTCCTTTTTCTCCCTCTGTCCCTCTGACTACCCCTTGCCCATCCTCTGCCCCCCCCCCATATCCCTTTTGCCTATCTCCTCTCCAGCTCTTGGCTCCATCCCTCCCCCTCCTGTCTTCTCCTATCATTTTGGATCCCCCCCTCCCCCTCCCACTTTCAAATCTTTTACTAGCTCTTCCTTCAGTTAGTCCTGACGAAGGGTCTCGGCCCGAGACGTCGACTGTACCTCTTCCCAGAGATGCTGCCTGGCCTGTTGCGTTCACCAGCAACTTTGATGTGTGTTGATTATCATACCCAAATACATTTGAGGAAATTGGACATTATAACTTTTACATTTGGGATTGGTTCATTCTTGTCAGTTTACCCTGTCCTGCCATTCCATATGATACAGTTGTACAGCTGTGTATTCATTATTCAGTTATTATTGATTAAGTAAAAATATTGTTAAAGATAACAAAATTTCTTTGTTAATCAGTTACACAAAAGACCTAATATGTGAAGAATATTGTGTAGATTTTGATTTCTCTTTGGCAATGAGAGTTCCAGGATACAGATGCCTCGATTATGACAGAAGCAAACCAAAAGTATGCACATAAAGATTGCACGTTCACATTTCAACACTGATGTTAACAGTGTATTCCTACAGGGAGGGGCTGCGGATTATAGTTCCCAACCATGTCACCAATATTACATGCATTGTTTTCACTGCCAGGGAAAGGAATCAGTGGGATTTAGTGAAGAAATAGCTTCAGGGTCTAGGGAAGCCTGCAGCTATAGAGGAGCCTTCAAAGATCTAAAAATTAATGCAAAAATTAAAATCATCATAAGGAAATCAAAAGTGCTTCTGGCGGTGGCAGACTGCAGAATCTGAAAAGTGCATTTTCATTTCTGTCGAGCAATGAGTGTATTTATCTGGTGGTGCAGAAAGGTTTGAGGATGAACCTGATATTTTTCCTTGAAAGTAGCTCCAATAATCCAAATTTATTGATGGCCAGAGGGTTCATTCATTTTAGAGAAAAAAAATAAACAGACTCTCTGTTTGTATTCCAATTACTTTTAGTATTTTTGTGGATAAAGAAGGTTTGGCAATTTATGCCATCAATTTTTTTTTACAAAATCAATAAATACCATGCAATGCCACTTCATATCATGTATAAAAAGCAGCTGTTATTCAATTAACCATGCTTCAGAATGGCAGTCAGTTACTAATTCACAGCAAGAGTTGAAGTCATTAAAAACAGTATACACCCCAAACAATCCATAAACCATCCCACTCTCCCAAGTTTCTGCATGCCGAGTATCACTTCAATGATTCAGTGTTACTGGCAAAAAAAAGCTTACAACACATAGGAAATAGCGAGTCAGATGTGTTTAATGTAAATATGCTGTCAGATCCCTTTCAGTAAATGACATGAGCAGATGATTAACAGTGTTCTCAATAGTTTTTTGCATAATCTGCCAATTTAGTGGAACACTTCAACTATTCTCACAGAACATTAATTTTGTCATTTAAGATTTTGTAAATGTTCAACTATGAAGCTGTTATACGAATAAAACTATAGTTACTACTTGTAGCAATAAGAAGCTATAAATCCGACGATCACTACATACTTGAATGCATTTCTGCTGGACAAGAAATCGAGTTTTAGGAAGATAATATGCATTTTTCTTACCCTGCACAGGCTTACATATATCATACTTATTAAATAGCACTGCAGACGTTGCCCATCATTATTTCAATGGAGTTAAAAAATTCAGAGTAACATCTTAATTTACATTTTCAAGACTGACATAAAATATTAGGGTCAGAGCAGGTGAGTGAAGGTTCTGGAATTTATACATACTTGATTATTTTTTGAACAGTGAGCTTTTTAGGAGGAAAATCAAAACAAAGCAACTTGAAAGAGAGAAGGGGGCATCCAAGCTCTTTCCCTTGAGTGTTCTAAGAGCTGTGAGATTGTAAAAATTCTGTAGGATTTATGATTCATTTTATAGGTTTCTTAAGATTTATTAAAAAAATCTCTGCTAAGAGCCTCGTGGATCCTTTAGGGTTTTTGTGAATTATATCCTATGGAGAATTCTGGCAAACAGAGCTAATTTCCTTTGCTTTGTGGGAAGTCTCCTCGTTTTACTATTTGGACATTTGCCTTGGTCCTTTTAAGTTTGTGATTCCTTAAGACAAAGTATCATTAAAAGATGTCTTCAATGTAGAAGTGTTTAAACTGAACGTTTGGTTGCAAACATCCTCAGAACTTCTTCTAAAGGATACTCTAATGAAAGTCTTGTATTAGGAAACTGAACTGAGCTAACCATGGAGTCACACCTGTGTGAAGCAGTTGAACTACTGTGAAGTACTACACATGTAACGCAGTCATCTCCATGCTCTAGACGCAATAATGTCTTCTGAGCATCAGACAGATAGAACATAATTGAATGCCGCAGTTTATGCCACTGTCGGGTATGCTCAGTCTTTTTTTATTTGAAAATGATATCCTTTAATTATGATTCTGTTCTGAAAATCCAGTAGATTAGGAGAGCTGTAAAAGCTGTGAAGTGATTTACTGGAAGTTGGAGATGGATAAACCTAACAGAAAATAAAATTATATGAATATATTAAGTGAACGTCAAAGGGGAATGTGATCCATTAAAGACAAATGCTGGGAAGATTTTCATGGATAATAAGAAAATGGCAAGCTTGCTAAATACTGCTTTCAAGAGAGGGAAGACGACAAAATAAAACAATGTCAGAAAGGAACCTTAAAATAAGTTAAACAATGAACATGGTAGATTTAATAAATGTAAAAACAAAATGGCACTGGAGAAAAATACAGTGCCCAGGATAAATTCTCCAGGCTCCAATGTTTTTTTTTCTGTAAAAGTAGGACTTGTTTGGGGAAAGCAGGAGGTCATTGCTTCTCATTCTAAAAAAAACATAGGACTATTTTCTTAATGATAAGAAAGTAGGAGTGATGAAGGGATGTAGGTATCCATGTTTAATTGCTAAAAGACAATGTACAAGTACAGAATGCAGGGGAAAATACTTGCTAAATACTACCCATTATGCCTCAGATATTGGACTTTAAAATGAGGAGGTGAGGCTTCAATAGTACAGAGCCAAAGTGAGACTATCTGGAATACTTCAGCCAGTTCTTGACACTGAACTGTCAGAATGACATTGTGGGCAATAAAAGCAGAGATTTACTAACTGTGGCTTTTTGTCTGTTCTCTATTTCTTTCACTCCACATGCACAAACAAAGGTCGTTCAGTTCCTGACCCTTTTCCACCATTCAATGAGATTATCACAGATCTGTGACCTGATACCATACATTTACCATAATTTCGTATCACTTAATAACTGATCAACAAACACCTATTCTTGCAGATTTAAAATTGATAACTGATCTAGCATCAATCAACCTTTGAGGAACAAACTTCCAATGAGCTGCGGTATTTTGTTTGTAGAAGTGTTTCCTAACTTTTTTTTTGAAAGGCATTGTTTTTATTTACAGCCATCATCTATTAATCTTGTATTTTCTAGACAAGAAATAACATCTTCTTGTTACCTTTAACAGAAACAACATTTCCCCTTTAGATTTTGAAAATCAAATCACTCCTCAGTTATTTAGACTCCAGGGAATCATAAAGAGAATGTGAGTTCTCCTTTCCTCCTTTAAGATCCTCTGTGATTTGGATGGAAGCCCAAAGCAAAGCAATTGTTTCGGGTGGTGAGTTTTTTAAGTCCTAGACTGTATGGGCTCAAACGTGCCAGAGCAGGTCCCTTGAAGTTCCAGCAAAACTGTCTATATATCTCTTATGAAGACCTGTACGATTGACATCTACCAACAGGGACTTATGGGTGAGACTCAAGATTGCTTAATATCATTTCCAGTACACAAGTGCAAAGGAGAGCAAATTAATTGTTACTTCGGATCCCACGCAGCTCAAAAAAACACAATAAGATAAAGAACACAATAATTTTAAAAAATCAATAAGTACAAATGCGTAAGATAGCTTATATACTTAGATTAATTGCGCGTACATAAAATAATGCTTGGTACAGGGGTGTCTGTACATAAGTTGACTGACAGAAAATGATTAAGTAGTGGTGGTGGGGGCGGGTGTGGAGGGGTAGGTTAGTGGATGGAAGTGTTACTGCTGTAAGATTTTTGAATCTGGTGATACTGGGATACATAGCCTCCTCCCTGATTGGAGTGAGACAAGCAGCCCATAAGCAGCGCGGGTGGGATCCTTCATGATATTGCTGGCCTTTTACCAACAACTTTCTATATATATGACCTTGATGGCGGTTGGGCTTGTGCCAGTGATGCGATGGGCAATCTTAACTACCAGTTGTAGAGCCTTCCTGTCTGCCTCAGTGCAGTTTCTGTACCAAGCAGTGATACAGTACGTTCGGATGTTCTCCGCTGTGTATCTGTCGTATGACGTGTATAGATGTGCATAGTCCAATTCTCTTCACTCTCCTCGAAAAACAGAGGCAATGGTGAACTTTCCTGATTGTGTAGGATGTGTACTGGGACCATGACAAGTTGTGCACAATGTGCACCCTCAGGAATTTGAAACTGCTCACAGTTTCCACTGCTGTGCCACCGACATAAAGAAGGATGTGAGTGGTTTGATTTCTACTGAGGCTGATAACCATCTCCTTTGACTTGTTGACATTGAGGAAGAGGTTATTTGCTTGGCACCAGGCCTTGAGCCCTTCCACATTCTCTCTGTCGGCTGCCTCATCATTGTTGGTGATGAGCCACACAACTGTTGGGCCATTGGCGAACTTGACAATGTGATTACTTGGGTGTGTGAGCTCTGGGAGCACTCATGTTGAGAGTGATGGGGGAGGAGGAGGGGTTGTGCATCCTGACCATCTGAGGTCTGTCAGTTGGGAAGCCCACACCCAGTTGCATACTGGTGTATTAAACCAAGGAGTAGAAATTTGTTCACCAAAGTCCATGGGACAATAGTTAATGAACTATACAGAAATAATGTCCTGACTTAGGTCAGATACCTTTGGATGCTACTGTGCATATCCAAGTGTGTGCTGTGCATTAGCACACCAAGTACACGGAGTACCCACAAGAACAATAGTTAAGGACGTCGGTCATGTATGTGGGAACAAGGGTGCATAGTCTTAAAACAGAGCTAGACAATTTTGCAAATAAATCAGGAGGCACTTTTGGAATGTATTCTTAACTGCATATTGATGCACTATTGGTTCAGAAAGAATAGTTCTTCTATGAAAGCAGCTAATTCAACTGATTTCTGAATGAGTCATGATTTGACATGGGCAGAAAAACTTCAATAGTCTCCTGTTACATTTTTTAAATCTTTTGACAAACCAAACCAAGTAACCATGTAGAAAGGTACCAGGTTGTGAAGTTTTGTTATTATACCTTCATTCATGCAGGCCAGGAAGAGTGAGATTTTTCTTTCATACAAAAACATTTCTGAGTAGACCATGCAAGTGTTTATTGAAGACGACTGGTTTGAAAATTTACTAGACACATCATTTGCACAAATTTCACATATTTTATGAATGATTATGTTGTTTCATACTTAATGGTAATGTGACAAACCACTCCATAAATATTATTTGAAGCGTTTGTGATGTAATGAAAACAATTGAAACTCATGTAACTGGCAAAGGAATTAAAACTGCAACTTATTTGAAAACTCAAGTAAATTTTTCCTCCAATGTCTTATGGTCTCATAGTCTTATTCCAGCATTAGTTTTTGTGGTCCACATTCTCTGATTCCACAATAAAATGTACTTCTGTTACCATATTCTGAGATTTGACAGTGAAAGGCTACCACCGTAGTCTTCTTACCATACAACTGACTATAGTAGCTCTTCTGATTAAAGTGAAGTTATTGTTGCTTGCAGTGAATTCAACTTTATCAAAGCAACTGATGCCCCGTTAGATATTTCGGGCTTAATTATTGTGGCTGTGCTCGGTGGTTCAAAGAGAGCCAGGAGCATTCAGCTGCTCCCAGGTACGTTTGTCCCAGACTTGTATAAATAGGCTCAGAATCTAAGCCATTCTGAATGACAGATGTCAGCTCATTTGTCATTCTGCTGTGTCATTAAACCTCCCATGGAATCTAGTGGATGAGCTTGTTCAAACTGAAGTTCAATTAAACCTGGTGTAGGAGCAGCAACTGCAGTAATTTGACTGGTATTACTCAACTCTGTAGAATTGATGGAGACGTGTAAGGAAATTGAGTCATTTGCTTTAAATTCACTGATTTTATTTGGTTTTAATATACTTACTTCCTGGTATTTAGTATGTTTTGAATTAGTAATTTTTAATTGTTTTTGTTTGAATCACATAAAGCAATTATAATAGTTCTTGCGTGTTTCTGAGTGTTAGAGATGGAAGATTTTGATATAAGGTAAGGCTCTGCCACCAGCTGTATCTTCTCTCAGGACACACAGAGGGGCACGCCCCGTCAGCCGTACAGTGTACAAGACAAACTTGCTGCAGTGATTTCCACCACACTATTCTGTGGTCTCCCAACCTGTTAGAAAATCAAGTCTCTTGAAAACAGTGGGATGGTGTTTCCGGTCATGATGTACTTAATATTGCTCTATACTATGATTGGTATAGTTGGAGTATGTGGTAACTATTAACTTACCCTCTGACCCCCACCCTTCCCTACACGTTTTGCTGACTGGTATGGTTTGTGGACTCTCCCTTCTCAGCTTGCATTGATGTAATAAATCAATAAAGCAGTCATGTATACATCATATTTTGGTGGGGATCAGAGGAAACGAGACCCGCCCCTTTAAAGCAAACCCAACACTCTACTTGCCAGGCTGATAAATCTATCAAAAAATAATTCTATTTATAACAAATATTCAAAACATTTTTTTAAAAGTCTAAAATGATGAAAGATTAATACATTGAAATTTAGAAAGAAACAAAACTAGAACAGTTAAATAATATTGAACATTTTTAAAGGATTTACTTTCTGGCATAATTTCAGCTGATTCTCCAATGTAAGTGTTGGTGAATTGACACCAGCTTGGACTCTGCTGTTGCTTTCTATGAGGAGTTCAGAGTTTGAATAGAGTCAGGATATTGCCAGCAAAGAACAGACAACAAATTCAAAGTGGGATTTATTGTCCCTAAGTGCTGAAAATTCTGTGCATGATGGTTGTTATTGTCCTTTACCTTCCAGCCTCATGGTTCCAGCTAGCCTAGTAGTTTCATAACTGCTAGTAGGTTCTGGATTGTCAGAGATGATTCAAATGAGACATAAAAATACAGGCAACACACTCAAAATGCTGGAGGAACTCAGCAGGCCAGGCAGCATCTATAGAAAAGAGTACAGCCAACTTTTCAGACCGAGACCCTTCATCAGGACTGGAAAAAAAGATGAGGAGCCAGAGTAAGAAAGTGGCAGAAGGGGAGAAAGAACCACAAGTTGATAGTCATAGTCATAGTCATAGACATAGTCATACTTTAGTGATCCTGGGGAAATTGGTTTTCGTTACAGTTGCACCATAAATAATTAAATAGTAATAAAACCATAAATAGTTAAATAGTAATATGTAAATTATGCCAGGAAATAAGTCCAGGGCCAGCCTATTGGCTCAGGGTGTCTGACCTTCCAAGGGAGGAGTTGTAAAGTTTGATGGCCACAGGCAGGAATGACTTCCTATGACGCTCTGTGTTGCATCTCGGTGGAATGAGTCTCTGGCTGAATGGTGAAACAAGGAGTGGGGAGTGAAGTAAGGAGCTGGGAAGTTGATTGGTGAAAGAGACACAGAGCTGGAGAAGGGGAGATTTGATAGGAGAGGACAGAAGACCATAGAAGAAAGAAAAGGGGAACAGGCAGATAAGGAGAGAAGGTGAGAGAGGGAAATGGGAATAGGGAATGATGAAGGAGGGTGGGAGTATTACCGGAAGTTCAAGAAATTGACGTTCATGCCATCAGGTCGGAGACTACTCAGATGGAATATAAGGTGTTTCTCTTCCAACCTGAGTGCGGCCTCATCGCGACAGTAGAGGAGGCCGTGGACTAACATGCTGGAATGGGAAGTGGAATTAAACTGGGTGACCACAGGGAGATCCTGCTTTTTTTGGCGGATGGAGCATAGGTGCTCGGCAAAGTGCTCTCCCAATCTGTGTCGGGTCTCACTGATATACAGAAAGCCACACCAGGAGCACTGGATACAGTAGATGACCCCAACAGACTCACAGGTGAAGTGTCGCCTCACCTACAAGGACTGTTTGGGGCCCTGAATTGTAGTGAGCAAGGAGGCGTAGGGGGAAGGTGTAGCATTTGTTCCACTTGCAAAGCTAAGTACCAGGAGGGAGATCAGTGAGGAGGGATGAATGGACAAGGAATTTATATAGGGAGCAATCCCTGCGGAAAGCAGAAAGTGGGGGGGAGGGAGGGCAAGATGTGCATGGTGGTGTGATCCCATCAGAGATGGCGGAAGTTGCGGACAATTCTGTGCTGGACGCGGAGGCTGGAGGGGTGGTAGGTGAGGGCAAGAGGAACCCTATCCCTGGTAGGGTAGCGGAATGACGGGTCACACAGCAGACGTGCACAAAATGGAAGAGGTGGGGTAGAGGGCAGCGTTGATGGTGGAGGATGGGAAGCCTCGTTCTTTGAAGAAGGAGGACATCTCCTTAGTTCTGGAATGAAAAGCCTTATCCTAAGAGCAGAGATGGAGGAATTGAGAGAAGGAGATGGCGTTTTTACAAGTAACACGGTGGGAAGACGTATAGTCCAGGTAGCTGTGAGAGTCAGTGGGTTTATAATGGCCATCAGTAGATAAGTTGCCTCTGGAGATAGAGACAGAGAGATCGAGAAAGGGGAGGGAGAGGTCGGAAATGGACCAGGTAAATTTGAGGGCAGGGTGGAAGTTGGAGGCAAAGTTGATGAAGTCAACGAGCTCCACATGGGTGCAGGAAGCAGTGCCAATGCAGTCGTCGATGTAGTGTAGGAAAAATGGGGGAGTGATACCAGTGTAGGCTTGGAACATAGACTGTTCGAACATGAAACATAAAAATATGGTTGCACTTGCCAGTTCAGGTGACATATGAAATGTATTGTGGCAGAATCCTATTCTTGTGACAAGTTCTAGTATCCTAGCCTTCAGTACCAAAGCCAACTTAACAGAACATTCATCCAATTTCTGTTTCGACAGCACTGTGTAAAAGAATCATTACTGCTTGCCGACATGATAAAAAGTGTTTACTCTTACGAGGAGTTCATTGCAAGAGAAGCATTTGGGATGTTTTGACTAGACGTAATAAGCCAGTACTTGTGGGGAAGCTGGGAGTTCTGCCTTTAAGTGTCTCCAGGTTCAGGATTCCCTAGGTCCTGGAGGCCCAGCAAGCCCGCACCTCCCTATTACACCCAAGTGATCTATTAACCTGCTAAACCATATGTCTTTGGAATGTAGGAAACTACAAGACATAGGAGCAAAATTAGCCCATCAAGTCTCCTCCAACATTTCATCATGGTTGAGTTATTATCTCTCTCAACCCCATTCTTCTGCCTTCTCCCCGTAACCTTTGATGGCCTGATTAATCATGAAACTATCAACATTTACCTTAAATGCACCCAATCACTCAGCCTGAACAGCCATCTGTGGCAATGATTCCACAGATTCACCACCCACTGGCGAAAGAAATTCTTCCTCATTTTTGTTCTAGATGGATGTTCCTTTATTCAGAGGCTGCACTCTCTGGTCCTATACTCCCCCAATATCAGGAACGTCCTTTCCACAGCCACTTTATCTAGGCCTTTTCAATATTCAATAGCTTTCAATGAGATCCCCCCATTCAATCTTTGCAAGCCCCTTCGCATCTCTGATTTTTGAATTTTCTCCCCATTTCAAAAATAGTCCATGTTTTTATTCCTTCTACCAAAGTGTAGACCATACACTTCTCTACACTATATTCCATCTGCCACTTCTTTGCCCATTCTCCCAATCTATCTAAGTACTTCTGCAGACATCCTGCTTCCTCAACACTACTTGCCCTTCCACCTATCTTTGTATCATCCGCAAACTTGGCCACAAAACCATTAATTCCTTCATCCAAGTCATTAACGTACAATGTGAAAAGAAATGGTCCCAGCACCGACCCCTGCAACACATCACTAGTCACTGGCAGACAACCAGAAAAGGTCCCCTTTATTGAAGCAACACACACAAAAAATGCTGGTGAATGCAGCAGGCCAGGCAGCATCTAAAGGAAGAGGTACTCCCCCTCCCACTTTCAAATCTCTTACTATCTCTTCTTTCATTTAGTCCTGACAAAGGGTCCCGGCCCGAAACGTCGACTGTACCTCTTCCTATAGATGCTGCCTAGCCTGCTGCGTTCACCAGCATTTTTTGTGTGCGTTGCTTAAATTTCCAGCATCTGCAAATTTCCTCGTGTCTGTGTTTTTAAATTCACCACTGTGAAGCCTCTTCCAGTGATGCCTACACTGAAGAAGTTTAGATTTTCTCTTTGACAGGAGTTTAGTGAAACCCTCTCTCACTGTTCCCCATCTATAATTTCTTTGGCCCTTCAACTTTTCGACCACATTTTGACTCAGACTCGCTATTACAGCCATATATCCTTCCTTGGAATGTGTCTCTGCCGCCAACTTACTCCAGTTGGCTTCAGGATTAGTTTTCGAGCCTCTCAATTTGGACCTTCTGAGAATCCCAGGTACTCACATTTTATTGACTCTGCCTCCCATCGCTTCTCCTGTCAAGCTCTGAAGGTGACCCTCTCCGCCATGAGGAGGTATTGGCGTCCCTATCCCAGACCCTTCCACACCTCAGAAACACTTTCTTCACTGTTTGTAATGGACCTGCCCGTTATTTCATCCTCCGTCGGATCCATAAGTGCAATTGCCGTTTCCTGGACTTTGTCATGTTAGGCAAGGATTGCAAGATCTTATATCTGCAGGCCCCAGAGCCTGCTGGCTCCGACCCTAGCAGGCATGAAATCGATCTCGGCGGTTCCAGCACCCCAGGGCATATTCAAAACCCTGACTCCAGCAACGACCATGGACACCTTCAAAGCGATTGTGCAACCACCAACTGCGACTCCAGCCTTGAACTCCAGGCCGGGTCTTTATGTGCTGCTATTGTGACTCCCGTCTCCCCTTCCCCACCACTACTCTGCAACCCTGTCTCCCTCAGATCCCATCATCTGCTCCTGGGCCCTCAGAGGCTCCATCTTCCTCTCATCCCAACCCTCCCCTCTCCACTGACACCCCCAGCTTCCCCCCTCCCCCATCCCCCTCCCCCCTCTGATCCCAGCTCTCATCCGTGCCAGGTCTTTACCATCCCCTCTGACCTTCCACTCTCTGAGGCAGAGCGCTCTGTCCTCAGTAAGGGCCTTACCTTGGTCCCCCTTCACCCACACCTCAGCGAGTTCCGTGTACACCATGACACTCAACTCTTCTTCCACCGGCTTCGTCTTCGAGCCCACTTCTTCAGCAAGGACCCTCCCACCCCTACTGATGACCCCTTCTCCCGTCTTCAACCCTCCTCCTCTTCATGGACACCACGCTCTGGTCTTCCGCCTGCTCTGGATCTCTTTATTGCTAACTGCCAACGGGACATCAACCGTCTCAGCTTCACCACACCTTGTTCCAATTCCAACCTCACTCCTTCCAAACGCACTGCTCTCCACTCCCTCCGCACTAATCTTAACCTTACTATAAAACCTGCCGATAAGTGGGGTGCTGTTGTAGTCTGGCATACTGACCTCTACCTTGCCGAGGCACAGCGTCAACTCGCAGATACCTCCTCTTATTTACTCCTTGATCATGACCCCACTAAGGAGCACCAGTCTGTTGTCTCCCACACCATCACCAACTTTATCAGCTCAGGGGATCTCCCATCCACTGCTACCAACCTTATAGTTCCCACACCCCGCACTTCCCATTTCTACCTCCTACCAAGATCCACAAACCTGCCTGTCCAGGTAGACCCATTGTCTCAGCTTGCTCCTGACCCACCAAACTTATTTCTGCATACCTCGACACTGTTTTATCCCCCCTTGTTCAATCCTTTCCCACCTATGATCGTGACACTTCTCACGCTCTGAATCTTTTCAATGATTTTAAGTTCCCTGGCCCCCACTGCTTTATTTTCACGATGGATGTTCAGTCCCTATATACCTCCATTCCTCTCCAAGAAGGTCTCAAAGCTCTCCACTTCTTTTTGGATTCTAGACCTAACCAGTTCCCCTTTACCACCACTCTCCTCGCCTAGCGGAATTAGTCCTACCCCTTAATAATTTCTCCTTTGGCTCCTCCCACTTCCTCCAAACTAAAGGTGTAGCCATGGGCACCCGTATGGGTCCCAGCTATGCTTGCCTTTTCATTGGCTTTGTGGAACAATCCATGTTCCAAGCCTATACTGGTATCTGTCTCCCTCTTTTCCTTCGCTACATCAACGACTGCCTTGGCGCTGCTTCCTGCACACATGCTGAGCTCGTTGACTTCATTAACTTTGCCTCCAACTTTCACCCTGCCCTCAAGTTTACTTGGTCCATTTCCGACACCTCCCTCCCCTTTCTTGATCTTTCTGTCTCTATCTCTGGAGACATCTTATCTACTGATGTCTACTATAAGCCTATGGACTCTCACAGCTACCTGGACTATTCCTCTTCCCACCCTGTCAATCTTGCAAAAATGCCATCCACTTCTCGCAATTCCTCCGTCTCTGCCGCATCTGCTCTCAGGATGAGGCTTTTCATTCCAGGATGAAAGAGATGTCTTCCTTTTTTAAAGAAAGAGGCTTCCCTTCCTCCACCATCAACTCTGCTCTCAAACGTATCTCTCCCATTTCACGCACATCTGCTCTCACCCCATCCTCCCGCCACCCCACTAGGAGTAGGGTTCCCCTTGTCCTAACCTACCACCCCACCAGCCTCCGGGTCCAACGTATAATTCTCCGTAACTTCTCCCACCTCCAACAGGATCCCACCACCAAGCACATCTTTCTCTCCACCGCCCCCGCCCCTGCTTTCCGCAGGGATCGCTCCCTATGCGACTCCCTTGTCCATTCGTCCCCCCATCCCTTCCCACCAATCTCCCTCCTGGCACTTATCCTTGTAAGCGGAACAAGTGTTACACATGCCCTTACACTTCCTCCCTCACCACCATTCAGGGCCCCAGACAGTCCTTCCAGGTGGGCGACTCTTCACCTGTGAGTCGGCTGGGGTGATATACTGCATCCGGTGCTCCCAGTGTGGGCTTCTATATATTGGCGAGTCCCAACGCGGGCTGGGAGACCGTTTTGCTGACACCTACTCTCTGTCCGTCACAGAAAGCAAGATCTCCCAGAGGCCACATATTTTAATTCCACGTCCCATTCCCATTCTGATATGTCTATCCACGGCCTCCTCTACTGTAAAGATGAAGCCACACTCATGTTGGAGGAACAATACCTTATATTCCGTCTGGGTAGCCTCCAACCTGATGGCATGAATATTGACTTCTGCAAATTCCGTTAATGCCCCTCCTGCCCTTCACACCCCATCCCTTATTTATTTATTTAATATATTCCCCCCCCCCCCTTTCTCTCTCTCTCTTTCTCCCTCTGTCCCTCTCACTATAACTCCTTGCCTGCTCTCCACCCTCCGGGCTCCCCTCCCCCCTCCTCTTTCTCCCCAGGTTTCCCATCCCATGATCCTCTCCCTTCTCCAGCTCTTGGATCCACCCCTCCGCTCTTGTTTTCTCCTATCATTTCGGATCTCCCCCTCCCCCTCTCACTTTCAAATCTCTTACTATCTCTTCTTTCAGTTAGTCCTGACAAAGGGTTCCCCGAAATGTCGACTGTACCTCTTCCTATAGATGCTGCCTGGCCTGCTGCGTTCACCAGCATTTTTTGTGTGTGTTGCTTGAAGATTCCCTGTTTTCCCACTCTTTGCTTCCTGCCAGTCAGCCAATCTTCTATCCGCGCTAGTATCTTTCTGGTAATACCATGGGCTCTTATCTTGATAAGCAGCCTCATGTGCAGCACCTTGTCAAAGGCCTTCCAAAAATCCAAATATACAAATCCACTGACTCTCCTTTATCTATCCTACCTGATATTTCCTCAAAGAACTCTATCAGATTTGTCAAGCTGGATTTCCCCTGGAAGAATCCATGCTGACTTTGGCCTATTTTGTCACGTACCTCCAAGTACCCTGAAACCTCATCCTTAATGATAGACTCCAACATCATTCCAGTTACTGAAGTCAGGATAACTGGCTTATACTTTCCTTGCTTAAAGAGTGGAGTGACATTTGCAATTTTGCAGTCCTCCAGAACCATTTCAGAATACAGTGATTCTCGAAAGATTATTACTAATGCTTCCACAATCTCTTCAGCTACCTATTTCAGAATATGTAGTCCAGCTGGAACAGATGACTTATCTACCTTCAGACTTATCAGCTTCCCTAGCACCTCTTCCTTAGTAATAACAATGACACTCACTTCTGCCCCCTGACACTCTGATATTTCTGACATTCTGCTGGTATCTTCCACAGTGAAGACTAATGCGAAACACTTATTAAGTTCATCCTCATTTTCCAGTGGTCCGATACCCACTCTTATCTCTCTTTTACTCCTTATATATCTGAAAAAAACTTTAATATCCTCTTTTTTTATTAATGGCTAGCTTACTTTCATATTTCTTCTTTTCTCTCTTTATGGCCTTTTTAGTTGCCTTCTGTTGGTTTTTAGAAGTTTCCTAATCCTCTACCTTCCCACTAAATTCTGCTATATTATATGCCCTCTCTTTGGCTTTTATGCTGTATTTGACTTCCCTTGTCAGCCAAGGTTGCCTCATCCTCCCTTTAGAGTACTTTGTTCATCTCTGGGATATATCTTTCCCGTGCCTTCCGAATTGTTCTATAATCACTGCCTCCTAAGTGTTCCTTTACCTTCAGCTTCCTAATCAAACGTGGGTCTTTACACAACACCCAGTGCAGAACCGCCATTTCCCGAGTGGGCTCAACCACAAGCTGCTCTAAAAAGCCATTTCATAGGCATTCTACAAACTCCCTCGCTTGGGATCTAGCACCAATCTGATTTTCTCAATCTACCTGCATAGTGAAAATCCCCTTGACTATCACAACATTGCCCTTTATGCATGCCTTTTCTATTTCGCATTGTAATTTGTCGCCCACATCCTGGCTACTGTTTGGAGGCCTGTATGTAGCTCCCATCAGGGTCTTTTTACCTTTGTAGTTTCTTAACTCTACCCAAAAGGGTTCTACATCTACTGATCCTATGCCACCTCTTTCTAAGAATTTGATTTCATTTTTTACCAGTAGAGCCACCCTAGCCATTCTGGTGCTTGCCTATCCTTTTGATACAATGTGTATCCTTGGACATTGAGCTCCAAACTATGGTTTTCTTTCAGCCACGACTCAGCGATGCCCACAACATCATACCTGCCAGTCTCTAATTATGCTGTTAAGATCATTTACCTTATTCTGTATACTGCGTACATTTAAGTATAACGCCTTCAGTCCTGTGTTCATCACCCTTTGTGACTTTGGCCCCTGTTATGCTTTAACTCACCCCACTGACTACAATTTTCCCCACTCATCTGCCTGTTCTTCCTCACAGTCTCACTACACACTGCATGTTGTTGTATACCAACTGCCCCATCCTTGGCCTTATCACTCTGGTTCCCAGCCGCTGGCTGAATTAGTTTAAGTCTTCTCCAACAGTTCCGGCAAACCTGCCCACAAGGATACTGACCTCCCGCCGCCCCCCCCCCACCTTGGGTTCAGGTGTAACCCATCCTTTTCGCACTGTTTATATCTTTCCCAGAAGAGATCTCAATGATCCAGAAACCTGAAACTCAGCTCCCAGCACCAGTTTTTCAGCTATGCAATCATCTGCCAAATTATCTTAATCTTAACGTCACTAATACGTGACAAAAGCAACAATCAAGAAATTACTACCCTTGAGTTCCTGCTTATCAGCTTTCTGCCTTACTCCCTATAATCTGTCTTCAGGATCTCCTCCCATTTCCTGCCAATGTCTTTGGACCCAATATATACCACTACTCCCAGCTGTTCACCCTCCCATTTTAGAATCCTGTGGATCTGATCCGAGACATCACTGACCCTGGCACCTGGGAGGCAGAATACCATAGAGCTGTGTCTTTCACATCCACAGAATCTATTGCCTGCTCCTCTAATTGTGGAATCCAAGATCACTACTGTGTTCCTCTTCTCCCCTCTTCCCTTCTGAGCCACAGAGACGGGCTCAGTGCCAGAGATCAGGTCACCGCATCTTCCCCCTGGTAGGTCATCTTCCCCCAGCAGTAACCAAAGTGGTATACGTTACTTAAGCCGGAGCACCTGGAGGAAACCCATGCAGTCACAGGGAGAATGTTCAAATTCCTTACAGACGGTGGCAGATATGAACCAGGTTGTAGGTACAATAAAAGCTAACTGCTACACTGCCGTGTCACCTGACATTGTAGACCAATAAGTAGTAAACGCAGAATAGATCAGGTGTGAAAGACCTCATTTTTGAGGTACTGTTCAGCTATCTTGTAAGCACACTCAAAGATCCCCCTCCTGAAATCCAGCACCGACCTGATTTTCCCAATCTACCTGCATATTGAAATCCCCCATGACTATTGTAACATTGCCATTTTGGCATGCATTCAGGTAGTTAGGGGAACAGATGAGAAGTTCTGTGGGCAAGAACAAGATTCTAGGATCGTGTGTTGCCTCCTGGGTGCGAGGGTCCAGGATATCTCAGATCGTGTTCACAGCACTCTGGGAGGGTGAACAGCCAGAAGTCGTGGTCAATATAGGTACCAATGACATGGAAAGGATGAATGACAAGGTTCTACATAGGGATTTCAGGGAGTTAAGTGGTAAATTAAAGGGCAGGACCTCCAGGGTTGTGATCTCAGGATTGCTACCCATGCCACATCCTAGTAAGGCTAGAACTAGGAAAGATTATACAACCCCCTTTATGAAGTCCCCTTTTACTGGGTGTGTCTGGAAATGCGGCTTTTTAGCCCCTTGCTAATATCCACTGGATTCCGCAGTGAGAACCCACCTTTCTCAGGCTTCGTACGTCTAGGATGTATATGACTTTGGTCCTGTCAAATCGATGGGCTTGGGATGTCTTGCCCACCCAAACCTTGGTTTGTGGTGAAAGCTGTGTGATTTATTGCCCTGCAGTAGCTCATCAGCATGAAATAACAGATTGCACACATAAAGTATATTTATGAGCGTTAACCAAAGAGTTAGTAAAGGAAAGAAAGAAAAAAACAAAAATGGTCCATTATAATTAAACAGTCAGATGTGCTCAGGTTGGACCTCAAATTTTCTAAAAGCCATATTCACCTATCCTTACTCACTCTTCCTTCAGTTAGTCCTGACGAAGGGTCTCGGCCTGAAACGTCGACTGCACCTCTTCCTACAGATGCTGCCTGGCCTGCTGCGTTCACCAGCAACTTTGATGTGTGTTGCTTGAATTTCCAGCATCTGCAGAATTCCTGTTGTTCACCTATCCTTGGTGGACCTCCGTGCTTTGACTCCATCGATTCACGTTTTCCTACCGGATCAAATCCTATGACTGGTTCTCTGCAATCTGTTCTCTCTTCATCTCCCACCGAACAAAGGACAAGACCAACCTTGGTGTCCCTCACAAAACCTCTCCCCCTAGTGTTCTCTAGAACCTTCTTCCAGTTCCACCATCCTAATTAGATGACACACATTCCACAGCATCCCTTATCTTCAATAATAACCCAAACAGGCAGAAAGCAAAACAGATTATTCTTACAGAACCGCTAAGATGAAATACCTACAGCATAGCAGTAAAAATGTGACCCAGGGCATCACACACAGTTTCTTCAGATACATAAAATGTAAATGAGAAGTGAGACTGGATATCAGACTGCTGGAAAACGATACTAGAGAGGTGGTAATGGGGAACAATGAAATGGCGAATGAACTGAGTAAGTATTTTGCATCAGTCTTCATAGTGGAAGGCACAAGCAGTATGGTGGAAGTTCCAGGTGTCAGGGGTCGTGAAGTACATGAAGTTAGAGAGAAGGTTCTTGGGGAAACAAAGGTTTGAATGTAGATAGGTTGCCTGGACCAGATGTTGTACATCCCAGAGTTCTGAAGGAGGATGCTGGAGAGATTGTGGAGGCATTAGTAATGATCTTTCAAGAATCACTAGATTCTGGAATGGTTCCAGAAGACTGGAAAATTGCAAATGCCACTCCACTCTTCAAGAAAGGAGAGAGGCAGAAGAAAGGAAACCATAGGCCAGTTATTCTGACTTCAGTGGTTGGGGAGATGTTGGAGTCGATTATTAAGGATGAGGACTCAGTGTACTTGGAGGCACATGATAAAGTAGGCCATAGTCAGTGTGGTTTCCTCAAGGGAAAATCCTGCCTGACAAATCTGTTGGAATTCTTTGAAGAAATAACAAGCGGGATAGACAACGGAGACTCAGTCAATGTTGAATGTTTGGATTTTCAGAAGGTCTTTTACAAGGTGTCACACATGAGACTGCTTAACAAGCTATCCACCCATGGTATTACATGAAAGATTCTAGCATGGGTAAAGCAGTGGCTGATTGGCAAGAAACAAAGAGTGGGACTAAAGGGAGCCTTTTCTGGTTGGCAGCCTGTGACTAATGGTGTTCCACAGGGGTCTGTGTTGGGACCGATTCTTTTTATATTATATGTCCATGATTTGGATGACAAAATTGATAACTTTGTTGCAAAATTTGCAGACAATATGAAGATAGGTAGAAGTAGTTTTAAGGAAGTAAAGAGGCTACAGGAGGACAGATAAATTAGGAGAATGGGCAAAGAAATGGCAGATAGGATACAGTGTTGGGAAGTGTATGGTGATGCACTTTCGTAGTAGAAATGAAAGGACTGACTGTTTTCTAAATGGAGAGAAAATACAGTGCCTGTAAAAAGTATTTGCCCCATTGGAGGTTTTCATGTTGATAATATTGGATAACAATGGATTTAATTTGGCTTTTATTACACCAATCAACAGAAAAACTTCCATGTCAAAGTAAAAACAGATCTCTACAAAGTGATTTAAATTAATTACAAATATAAAACACAAAATAATTGCATAAGTTCACCCCCTTCAAGTCAGTATTTAGTAGATGCATCTTTAGCAGCAATTACAGCCTTGAGTGTGTGTGAATATGTCTCTGTCAACTTTGCACATCTGGACACTACAATTTTTCCCCATTTTTCTTTACAAAACTGCTCTAGCTCTGTCAGGTTGGATAGGGATCGTGAGTGAACAGCCCTTTACAAGTTCAACCACATATTCTCAATTGATTTGAACTCTGGGCTCTGAATTAGCCAATCCAGTACATTAACTTTTTTGTTTTTACCTCATTCCCTTGTAGCTTTGGCTTTATGCTTGAGGTCATTGTCTTGCTGGAAAGCAAATCTTTTCCCAAGTCGCGGTTCTCTTACAGGCTGCATCAGGTTTTCCTCCAGAATTTCCCTGTATTTTGCTGCATTCATTGTACCCTCTACCTTCACAAGCCTTCCAGGTCTAGCTGCAGTGAAGCATCCCCACGGCATGACGCAGCCACCACCATGCTTCACGGTAAGAATGGTGTGTTTTTGATGATGTGCTGTGTTTGGCTTATGCATTTAGTCTGATGGCCCAAAAGCTAAATTTTGGTTTCTTCAGACCATAGAACTTTCTTCCAGCTGACTTCAGAGTCTCCCGCATGCCATCTGGCAAACTTTAGCTGAGATTTTATGTGAGGTTTTTTTCAACCATGGCTTTCTCTTTGCCACTCTCCCATAAAACTGCGACTGGTGAAGCACCTGAGCAACAGTTGTTGTATGCACAGTCTCTCCTATCTTGACCACTCAAGCTTGTTACTGTTCCAGAGGTGTCATAGGTCTTTTGGTGGGCTTCCTCACTAGTCCCCTTCTTGCACAGCCACTCAATTTTTGACGACTGGCTGCTCTCGGCAGATTTACAACTGTGGCATATTCTTTCCATCTCTTGATGATTGACTTAACTGTACTCCAAGGGATATTCAGTAACTTTAGAAATTTTCTTTTGTATCCATCTCCTTCGCTGTGCTTTTTAATAACCTTTTTGCGGAGTTGATTGTAGTGTTCTTTTGTCTTCGTGGTCTTGTCTTTGTCAGGATACTGACTGACCAACAGTTGGACCTTCCAGATACAGGCGTATTTTCACTACAATCAATTGAAACACCTTGACTGCACACAGGTCTCCAAAAACAGATCTTGGCTGCACCAGTGATGATTTGGTTTGTCATATTAAAGGGGAGAGTGAATACTTATGCAATCAATTATTTTGTGCTTTATTTTGTAATTAATTTAGATCACTTTGTAGAGATCTGTTTTCACTCTGACACAAAAGTCTTTTTCTTTTGATCAGTATCAAAAAAGCCAAATTAAATCCACTGTGCTTCAATGTTGTAAAAAAAACATGAAAAATTCCAAGAGGGGTGAATACTTGTTATAGGCACTGCACAAAAATATGAGGTGCAAAGGTACTTGGGAAATTTGTGCAGAATTCCCTAAAGGTTAATTTGCGGGTTGAGTCTGTGGCAAGTAAGGCAAATGCAGTCATTTCATGAGGACTGGAATGTAAAAGCCAGGGTGTAATTTTGAGGCTTTAGAAAGCACTAGTGAGGCCTCACTTGGAGTATTGTGAGCAGTTTTGGACCCCTGCTGTTGAGGGTATGTGCTGAAACTGGAGAGGGTTCAAAGGAGATTCATGAAAATGATTCCAGGATTGAATAACTTGTCATATGAAGAGCGTTTGATGGCTCACTAGAATTCAGAAGAATGAGGAGTGACCTCATTGAAATTTATTGATAGAGTGGATATGGAGAGGATGGTGGGAAAGTCTAAGACCAGAGGACAAAGTCTCAGAACAGCGAGGCGTCCTTTTAGTACGGAAATGAGAAGGTATTTCTTTAGCCAGAGAGCGGTGAATCTCTGGAAGTTCTTGTCACAGGCAGCTGTGGAGGCAAAGTCCATAGTATGCCCGCAAGAAAATGAGTTGCATGTGGTGATATATATGTACTTTGATAAATTTACTTTGAATTTTGAGCAGTAATTCTCATTATTGTTCAAATAAGGTTGGAGTCCAAAGTTTTATATTTAAGGCAGTGATTGATAGATTATTGATTAGTCAGGTCATAAAGAGAGAAAGCAGGAAATTGGGGCTGAGAGGAAAATTGGATCAGACATGTTGAAATAGCGGAGCAGACTCAATGGGCCAAATGGCTTAATTCTGCTCCTATATCTTATAGTCTCTCCTGTTTCAATATTTCTAATCAGTCCTGGCTGTACACAGCATGGTATGGAAACACCAATGCCTTTGTACAGAGAATCCTACAAAAAGTAGTAGATCCGGCCCAGGCTATCATGGCTAAAGCCGTCCCCACCATTGAGCACATCTACACAGAGTGTTAGAAAAGCCGCATCCATCATCAGGGACTCCCACCACCCTGAGCATGCTCTCATCTTACTGCTGCTATCAGAAAGATGGTACAGGAGCCTCAGAACTCACATCAGCACGTCCAGGAACAGTTATTACCCCTCTACCATCAGGCTCTTGAATGACAGGGGACAATTTCACTCACCTTCACTTGCCCCATCGCTGAAACGTTTCCACAACCTATGATCTCACTTTGAAGGACTCTTCATCTTATATTCTTGTTATTTATTATTTATTTATTTATTGTTATTTCTTTGTTTTTGTATTTGCACAGGTTGTTGTCTTTTGCACAATAGTTTAACGTCCAGTTGGTGCGGTTTTTCATTGTCTCTATTATGCCCAGAAGAAAATGAGTTGCATATGGTGACATATATGTACTTTGATAAACTTACTTTGAATTTTGAGCAGTAATTCTCATTATTGTTCAAATAAAGTAAGGTTGGATTCCAAAGTTTTCCACTTTAAGTTTAAGAAACAGCATCCTAACCATGTATAAACACAGTAGTTAGCTAGAACAGCATGTCAGTGATCATTGTAAATATATTGTGGACAATACAGCATATGCTAAATAGCTTGGCAACTAATGTTCTGTTCTTGGCAACAAAGTGAGAAGTATAGAGAAAGAGCAGTCCCTTGCAATACATGTCTGCAGATCTGTCAAAGCAGCAAGAAAAGGAGATAAGATGCTTAAAAAGGCACTTATTCCTTTATGAACTGAGATGTGGGATGTAATTACCAACAGTGCATGCTGGAACAGTGCTGCGAGCTTCAGATCACCACATTGCAGGGTGGACATACACTAAGCAGGCACTTTATTAGGTACAGCAGTTAATTTGTACAAGACACCTTGCAAAAAAGATTTGGGAAGGATTGGATGATCATAACTCATAGGAAAAATTGGACTTGGAGATACAATAACGATGCTTAAAATTAGGAAGGGCCAAGACAGAGTGGATGGGAAGCCTAATTTCCTTTGCCTGCAAGGTGTAATGTGATGGTATACTGATTTGATTCAAGTGTCAAGACTTAAGATCTAAGTTTATTTGTCATGTATCCATCAAAATGTACATAATTTGCACTAAAAACCAACATGCCCAAAAGTGTGCTGAAGGTTGCTTGCAACTGCAGCTGTATATCCCACGTCAACATAGCATGCACAGAATGTTCAGTAGGTCAACACTTAACACAAGAAGTAACAGCAGCAAAGACAAGCTTTGCTCCTCCCTCCCACCCACACTCAGGATAGGCCTCCAGCTACAGCCTGCAGAGGGCTCAGGCACAGGGCTGCAAACAACAGGCTTTGACCTCTCCAGTGGACTTGCAGACTTGGCTCCAGTCAATTCGCCTCAACTTCCAGACTTCTAATTCGTCCAGTTGGCCTTGATCCTTGGCATTGATCCCAGGGCGATATGATCACCGGATACCAGACATCAAAATCCAGAATCGCCAGTGTCAGGAATCCAAATACTTGGTCTTGAACACCAGTCTTACCGAGTAGCAAAACAAGAGGATCACTGGAATTCGTTCCTCCTGCCCACACAGAACTCTTGACTCCAGAACTCGCTGACTTTACAACTTGCTGAGATTACAAGTAGGATGATAAAGTGGATGTTGTATATTTGGACTTTCAGAAGACCTTTGACATGGTGCCACACATGAGGCTCCTTACCTATTTAAGAGCCCATGATCTTACAGGAAAGTTACTAGCATGGTTAGAGCATTGGCTGATTGGTAGGAAGCAGCAAGTGGAAATAAAAGGATCCTTGTCTGGCTGGCTGCCAGTGCCTAGTGGTGTTCCGCGGGTGTCGGTGTTGGGACCACTTCTTTTTATGCTGTATATAAATGATTTAGATGATGGAATAGATGGCTTTGTTGCCAAGTTTGCAATGATACGAAGATTAGTGGAGGGGCAGGTAGTGTTGAGAAAACAGGTAGGACGCAGAAGGATTTAGATAGATTAGGAGAATGGGCAAGAAAGTGGCAAATGAAATACAATGTTGGAAAATGCATGGTCATGCACTTTGGTAGTAGAAATAAATGTGCAGACTATTTTCTAAATGGGGAGAAAATCTAGGAATCTAAGATGCAAAGGGATTCGGGAGTCCCTGTGCAGAACACCCTGAAGGTTAACTTGCAGGTTGAGTTGGTGCGGAGGAAGGCAAATGCCTTGTTAGTATTCATTTCAAGAGGTCTAGAATACAAGAGTAGGGATGCAATGCTGAGGCTTTAGAAGACACTGGTGAGGCTTCATCTTGAGTATTGTGAACAGTTTTGGGCCCTTCATCTTAGAAAAAATGTACTGGCATTGGAGAGAGTCCAGAGGAGGTTCACAAGGGTGATTCCAGGAATGAAGGGGTTATCATACGAGGAACCTTTGATGGCTGTGGGTCTGTACTTGCTGGAATTCAGAAGGATGAAACCTTTGAAACCTTTCGAATGTTGAAAGGCCTAGACAGAGTAGATTTGGAAAGGATGTTTCCCATGGTGGGAGAGTCTAGGACAAGAGGGCACAGCCTCAGGATAGAGGGATGTCCTTTCAAAACAGAGATGTGGAGAAATATGCAAAGGGTGGTGAATTTGTGGACTATATTGTCACCTACAGCTGTGGAGGCCAGGTCATTGGGTGTACTTAAGGCAAAGGTTGATAGGTTCTTGATTGAACTGGCATCAAAGGTTACAGGGATGAATGCTGGAAACTGGGGTTGAGAAGGAGATGGAGAAAAAGGATTAGTCGTGATGAATGGTGGAGCAGACTTGATGGGCCAGACGGCCTAATTCTGCTCCCATGTCTCATGGTCTTAAGGACTTGGTGACCTTTGTCTGCTCTCCACAGGTCTGAGGTCTGACCATGGATAACCCACATCTGCGTCACTGGACTTCAAATTAATCACTAGGAGAATTAAAATGGAGTAGAGGAATTTTTTTTCATCTAATCACTGGTAGAAACTAACATTACCTATTTGGGTGATAAAGGAAGAACCCATGGTAGTGTAGCCATTGGTGTAACACCAGTGCAACTCTGGGTGTCTGGAGTTCAGAGTTCAATTCCAATGCCATTTGTAAGGAGTTTGTATGTTCTCGCTCTGAATGTGGGTTTCCTCCCACATTCCAATGACGTACTGGTTATTAGGTTAATTGGTCATAGTAAATTGTTCTGTGATTAGACTAGGGTTAAATAAGGGAGTTGCTGAGCGCTGTGGTTGTTGAGCTGACAGGGCCTGTTCTGTGCTGTTTCTCGAACCTGTGTGATACAGACTTGCAAGTCACAGAGCGGCAAATCATGAGAAGAGGCCCTTCGGCCCAGTTCATATGTGCGTACCTGAGCTAATTTCATTTGTCTGTCTTTGGCAAATGAGACTAGGTTTTATTTCGACAAATCTTTTGGAAGAACAGTTGATAATGCAAACTACAGACCAGGAGGTGACAATGGGCTGGAGAGTAGACCAAGATTCCTGCCATCTATGGAACCGAAAGGTTGAAAAAATAATTTAAATGTATATTGAAGTCTGATTCATTTCTGCCCCACGTTACACGTGTCTGGGAGGTGACAGAATTGGTGTCGAATCAGTAGACATTTATTTCAATTCATCTGTTCAGAAATCAGTAGTTGTTGAATATTGTGATAAATGTGATTTTCTTTTCATTGTATGGTTATTTTGAAGTATGATGATAGTCGTAAGTATATTCAAGGAGAATGAATGATAGATTATTTTTGAAACAAGATTAGGTGGGATTGTTAATTTTGATCAGTAAAAAAAATCTTGCACTTTTCCACCACCTCAGCATATTCCAAAGTATTCTACAATCAATGATAAATAGGGAAATGGGTTTATTATTGTCACATGCATTAAAGGACGCTGAAAATCTTGAGCTGCATACTGTTCATACCAGTCAATTCATTACAACAGTACGGTGTTAAAACAGTAGCAAAATGGTGAACAAACTGTTACAGTTACAGAGAAAGTGCCTTGTAGGCAGACATAGGATACAAGGTCATAATGAGGCAGACTGGGAGGTCAGGAGTCCAAATTATCATACTAGAGAATCCTTCATTAGTCTTACAGCAGCAAGGTATACGCTATCCATTAAACTGGTTGTATGTGCTTTCAGGCTTGTGTATTTTCTGTCCGATGGGTGGTTGGTAGGGAGGGGTGGGAAGAAGAGAGAACTTCTGGGATGGGTGTGGTTCTTGATTATATTGGCCGCTTTACTGAGGCAGTGAGAAATGTATGCAGGGTACATGGAGGGGAGACTGGTTTCCATGAAGTACTGTGCTGACTGCTCTTTGCAGTTTCTGCAGTCACAGGCAGAGGGTTGCCAAATCCAGACTGGATGTTTTCTGTGATACGTCGATAAATATTGGTGAGGGTCAACACTGACATACCAAATTTCTTCAGCCCTCTGAGGAAGTAGAGGCTTTGGTGAGATTTCTTGTCTGCTTTACCTACATGGTAGGAACAGGATGAACTTTGAGTGATGTTCACACCTGACCTGCCCGACCTGCTGAGTTCCTCCAGCATGTTGTGAGTGTCACCACAGTTGTAATATGTGGCTATTTGAATTACTGTCGTCAGATGTCGTGGTCCATGTAGGGACTAATGACATAGATAGGAGTAGGGATGAGGTCCTGAAGAAGGAATATAGGGAGTTAGGAAAGAAGTTAAAAAGCAGGACCTCAAGCGTGATAATCTCGGGATTGTTGCCTGTGTCACAAGACAGAGAGGGTAGGAACGGGAAGTTATGGCAGATGAATGTGTGGCTGAAGAGTTGGTGCAGGGGGCAGGGGTTCAGATTTCTGGATCATTGGGATCTCTTCTGGGGAAGATCTGACCTGTACAAAAAGGATGGGCTAAACCTGAACTGGAAAGGGACCAATATCCTGGTGGGCAGGTTTGCTAGAGCTGTTTGGGGAGGGTTTAAACTAGTTTGGCAGGGGGGTGGGAATCAGAATGCGAGTGCAGAGATTAGGGTAGAATGACAAGGGCATGATGCTATGTGTTCTGAGTTGGTGAGGAAGGACAGGCAGGGGCAAAACATAAATGTAGCCAGTTAGAGGGGATGAAATGTGTCTATTTCAACGCTAGGAGTATTAGGAATAAAGGGGATGAACTTAGAGCATGAATCAGTACGTGGACCTACGATGTTGTGGCCGTTACAGAAACTTGGCTGTAGGAAGGGCAGGATTGGCTGATGCAGGTACCGGGGTTCAGGTGTTTTATAAGGAATAGGGTGGGAGGTAGAAAGGGGGGGGGTAGTAGCATTACTGGTCAGGGATAGTATTACGGTTATAGAAAGGGAGGACGCTGCAGAGGGAGTGTCCACTGAGTCGGTGTGGGTGGAAATCAGAAAGAGGAAGGGATCAATCAGTGTGCTGGGAGTAGTCTATAGGCCCCCAAATAGCCCTCGGAACACCGAGGAGCAGATAAGCAGGCAGATTTTAGAATGGTGCAGGAAATATAAGGTTGTAATTATGGGTGATTTCAGCTTCCCTTATATTGACTGGCACCTCCTGACTGCAAGGGGGACAGATGGGGCTGAGTTTGTCAGGTGTGTTCAAGAAGGATTCCTGACACAGTATGTGGACCGGCCGACAAGAGGAGAGGCCATACTGGATCTAGTTCTGGGTAATGAACCTGGTCAGGTGGCAGACCTCTTGGTGGGGGAACATTTTGGCGAGAGTGACCACAACTCCCTTAGCTACAGCATAGATAATGGAAAAGGATAAAAACAGACAAAATGGGGAAGTGCTTAACTGGGGAAGGGCTAACTATGAAGAGATAAGGCAGGAACTAGTGAGAGTAAATTGGAAATGGATGTTCAAGGGTGAAAGCACAGAAGTAATGTGGAGGAAGTTTAGGGACCACTTTTGCTGGGTTCAGGATAGGTTTGGCCACTGAGACAAGGGAAAAAATAATAGGAAAATGGAACCGTGGCTGATGAAACACGTGAGGCAACTTGTCAAGAGGAAGAAGGAAGTATATGTTAGATATAAGAAGCAGGAAGCAGGAGGGGCTCATGAGAAATATAGGGTAGCCAGGAAGGAGCTTAAGAAAGGATCTAGGAGAGCTCGAAGGGGGCATGAGAGGGCCTTGGCATGTGGGATTAAGGAGAACCCCAAGGCGTTCTATGCATATGTGAAGAACAGAAGGATGACAAGAATGAAGGTGGGGCCGCTAAAGGATAAAGAAGGCAACATGTGCCTAGAGGTGGAGGAGGTTGGGGAGGTCCTAAATGAATAACTTGCTTCAGTATTCAAGTGAAAAGGACCTTAATCAGGGTGAGGTCGAGATAGAACAGGCCTGTGTGCTGGACAATGTGGAGATTAAGGAAGAAGAAGTGTCGGATCTTCTTAAAAACATCAAGACTGATAAGTCCCCGGGGCCAGACGTGATATACCCCAGGTTGCTGTGGAAAGTGAGAGAAGAGATCACTGGAGCAGTAGCTATGATCTTCGAATCCTCTTTGGCTGCAGGAGAGGTGCCGGAGGATTGGAGAATGGCAAATGTAATTCCCTTGTTTAAAAAAGTTAATAGGGAGAATCCTGGGAACTATAGACCAGTGAGTCTTACTCCGGTGGTTTGCAAACTATTGGAAAGGATTCTTAAGGATAGGATCTACGAGCATTTGGAGAAGTACGGTCTACTCAGGGATAGTCAACGTGGCTTTGTGAGGGGAAGGTCATGCCTCACGAGCCTTATTGAGTTTTTTGAAGAGGTAACAAAAGAAATTGATGAGGGTAGGGCAGTAGATGTGGTCTACATGGATTTTAGCAAGGCATTTGACAAGGTCCCCCACGAGAGACCCATCCAGAAAGTCATGAGGCATGGGATCAGTGGAACCTTGGCTGTTTGGATAAAAAATTGGCTTAAAGGAAGAAAGCAGAGGGTAGTAATGGAAGAAAAGTATTCTGCCTGGAGGTCGGTGACTAGTGGAATGCTGCAAGGATCTGTCCTGGGACCCCTGTTCTTTGTGATTTTTATAAATGATCTGGATGAAGAGGCGGAAGGATGGATAAGTAAGTTTGCAGACAACACAAAGATTGTGGAAGTTGTGGATGGAACTGTAGGTTGTCGAAGGTTACAAGAGGATATAGACAAGATGCAGAGTTGGGCAGAAAAGTGGCAGATGGAGTTCAATCCAGATAAGTGTGAGGTGATGCATTTTGGAAGGGCAAACCAGAAGGCTGAGTACGGGGTTATTGGTCGGTTACTTAAGAGTGTGGATGAACAGAGGGACCTTGGGGTTCAAATCCATACATCCCTCAAGGTCGCTGCACAGGTTTATAGGATAGTTAAGAAGGCCTATGGGATGCTAGGCTTCATTAATAGGGGGATTGAGTTCAAGAATAGAGAGGTCATGTTGCAACTCTACAAATCTCTGGTGAGACCACACTTAGAGTATTGTGTTCAGTTCTGGTCACCTCATTATAGGAAGGACGTGGAAGCTATGGAGAGGGTGCAGAGGAGATGTACCAGGATGTTGCCTGGATTGGAAAACAAGTCTTATGAGGCAAGGTTAGCAGAGCTGGGACTTTTCTCTTTGGGCCGTAGAAGGATGAGAGGGGACTTGATAGCGGTCTATAAGATTACGAGAGGCATAGCCAGTACCTGTTTCCCAGGGCACGAATAGCAAACACCAGAGGGCATATGTACAAAGTTAAGGGGGGAAAGTTTAGGGGAGACACCAGGGGTAAGTTTTTTACATGGAGGGTTGTGGGTGCCTGTAATGACTTGCCAGGGATGGTGGTGGAGGCTAAAACATTAGGGGTATTTAAGAGCCTCTTGGACAGGCACATGGATGAAAGAAAAATAGAAGATTACAGGGTAGTGTGGGTTTAGTACTTTTTTTTAAGGAATATATAGGTCGGCACAACATCGAGGGCCGAAGGGCCTGTACTGTGCTGTAGTATTCTAGTGTCTAGTGTCTACCAGTCAGCTTGAACCAGTTTGGCCATTCTCCTCCAACCTCTGTCATTAACAAGGCATTTTTCCTCACAGAACTGCCACTCACTAGATTTTTTTTGTTTTTTGCAACATTCTCTCTACACTTTAGAGACTGTTATATGTGAAGATCCCAGGAGATCAGCAGTTTCTGAGATACTCAAACCACCCTGTCTGGCACCAACAATTACTCCAGTCAAAGTCACTTAGATGACATTTTTTTCTTCCTTCTGATGATTAGTCTGAACAACAAATGAACCTCTTGACCATGTCTACATGTTTTTATGCATTTTTATGTTTTTATGCAAAAGGTATACATACCTCTTCCCACCCTGCCACATGCAAAAATGCCATTCTCTATTCCCAGTTCCTCCGTCTCTGCTGCATTTGCTCCCAGGATGAAGCTTTCCGTTCCAGGACATCTCAAATGTCCTCTTTCTTTAAGGATTGTGGTTTCCCTTCTGTCGTCATCAATGATGCCCTCACCCGCATCTCCTCCATTTCCCGCACTTCGGCCCTCACCCCATCCTCCCGCCACCATAACAGGGACAGAGTTCCCCTTGTCCTCACCTAGCACCCCACCAGCCTCCGGATCCAGCACATTATCCTCCGCAACTTCCGCCACCTTCAACAGGACCCCACCACTAAGCACATCTTTCCCTCTCCATCCCTCTCCACTTTCCGCAGGGATCGTTCCTTCCGCAACTCCCTGGTCCACACGTCCCTCCCCACAGATCTCCCACCCAGCACTTATCCCTGTAAGCGTAAGTGCTACACCTGTCCCTACACCTCCTCTCTAGCCACCATTCAAGGGCCCAAACAGTCCTTCCAGGTGAGGCAACACTTCACTTGTGAGTCTGTTGGGGTCATCTATTGCATCCGGTGCTCCCAGTGCGACCTCCTCTACATCGGTGAAACCCGATGCAGATTGGGGGACCGCTTCGTCAAGCACCTCCGCTCCGTCCGCCACAACAGACAAGATCTCCCAGTAGCCACCCACTTCAACTCTGCTTCCCATTCCCATTCGGATATGTCCATACATGGCCTCCTCTACTGCCATGATGAGGCTAAACTCAGGTTGGAGGAGCAACACCTCATATACCGTCTAGGTAGTCTCCAGCCCCTTGGTATGAACATTGAATTCCCCAAATTTCGGTAATTCCCTCCCCCTCCCTTCCCCTATCCCTATTTCACTCTGCCCCCTCCCCCAGCTGCCTATCACCTCCCTCATGGTTCCGCCTCCTTCTACTACCCATTGTGCTTTCCCCTTTTCCTTCTTCACCTTTCCTGCCTATCCCCTCCCTGCTTCCCCTCCCCCACTCCTTTATTTTTCCCCTTACTGGTTTTTCACCTGGAACCTACCAGCCTTCTCCTTCCCACCCTCCCCCCACCTTCCTTATAGGGCCTCTGCCCCTTCCCTCTACAGTCCTGACGAAGGGTTCCGGCCCGAAACATTGACTGTTCATTTCCATGGATGCTGCCCGACCTGCTGAGTTCCTCCAGCGTGTTGTGAGTGTTGCTTTGACCCCAGCATCTGCAGAGTACAGTATTTTGTGTTTACAATCGTGGTGTGCAGGAGAGCATCTCTGAATGTACATGTCAAACCTTTAAGTGGATGGGTTACGGCAGTAGAAGACCACAACATGCACTCAATGACCACTTTATTAGGTATAGGAGTAAAGTGGCCACTGAATGTATGTGCAGAGAATAACATCAGTAATCAGATTCTTCTTGAAAATTTTGTTCCTTTTCTTTTCTCCTCGTTATCTGAGTTGCTTAGGCAGTTCTTACAGGCATTGGATTGTGATAGAGAGCAGGATCCTTGGTGTATTTTTATCCTGCTAACCCAAAGGTTTTGCAGACAATTCAAAATGATTGTGGTAAGATAACTGCTTCTAGATGTATTCAGCCGAGAATCTTCCTGCTTAAGTCTTCATCCGCTTTAAGCCAAATTGACTCTTTCTATGTTTAAATTTCTGTTATTAAAACTACCTAGCAACTGGGTGGATCTTGCTACATCCCCTGAGTGTGAGTATGTGGTGAGGTGTTCATCACGATAGCAATCAGCAGAGCTGTTGTTGAAATCAAAATAGCATCCAAGTGCTGTCAGTTCCAACAAGAAAAAGGGTGAATGTCCAGTACAACCAGGTCCTGCTGTAAATTCTAGGCAGGCCATTACCTCAGTCTGCCGTGGAACATTCAACCCTTATGAGTACACCCCATACGTATGGAATGGAAGCACTCCCTGTGTGGCAGCGTGAGTTTTCTGGGTGGGACTTAGTCTTATCTTTTTAGACCAGTTGTTAATTAAGATTCATCCATGACTTAAAATCACTCATGAATCCGCTATAATAGATGTTAAGTTGTTAATTTTTTTGATCGGTAATTTTCAGATAACACAACTATTTATGGAGTGATCAATAATGAGGAAGGTTGTTTAATTGTACACTGGGAGACATAGATCAGCAGGAAAGCTGACTGGAGTGATGGCAGATGGAACTTAATGCAGGCAACTATGAGTTAATGCACTTTGGGAGGTCAAATTCTGCTAGACAGTGGGAGCATTGACATACAGAGACCTTAGTTCTTATGCCCTGAAGGTGGCACCACAGGTGGGAAAAGTAGTGAAAAATAGATTCTGAATGTTTGTATTCGTAGGCTAGGGCTTGAATATAAGGGTTGAGATGTTATATTGCAGTTGGACAAAATTTTGGGTAGATTGCACTAAGAGTATTGCATACAGTTCTGGTTGTCACACCAGAAGGATGTGGTAGTAGTAGAGAGAATGCAGTGGAATGGAGGAGGCTGAATGATGATCTTACAGAGGTTTTTAAAACTATGGTGCCGCATAGACAATGCCAGAGATCAGGCTTGAGCTACAACAGCTGTTGTATTTGCACTGCCATTGTGCCACTGGGGGTAATCTTATGATCAGAGAGGAGTGAGGTGATAGAGAGGGAAAATTTGTGTGGCCGTCAGCCACAAGTGTTTCTGTTCGGTGTGTAGGTCACATGACCCATTCTCTCCACTTGACAAGGCAGGCGGATCTGGAATCTGAATCTAATCTTTCCAACTTAATGTATAGTTCCAGTTGCCAAGCTGCAGAAAGGATGCGGTAGCAATAGAGGAAGTGTAGAAGAGATTCACCAGAAAAGAGGTTCTGTAGTTATAAGGAAAGATTGGATATCACAGGTTTATTCTCATTGGAATGTAAGAGTCTGAGGGGTAAGCCTGTTGAAATTTATACAGTAATGAAGATCATAGTTTGGAGGGAAAGTCAGAATCCTTTTACCAGGACAGGGAAGTCTAGAGCCAGAGGACGTGGTTTTAAGTTAGAGGAGCGAAATTTAAAGGAGTAAGGTTTTTTTTGACAAGGTGGGTGGTGGCTATCTGGAATGGGCTGCCAGAGAAAGTGGTAGAGGTGTATAAAATTACAAGATTTAAAGGGAATTTAGACAGGAAAGGCAAGGTAGGTTACAGGCTGAATTCAGAGAAATAGGGTTAGCATAAAGAGGCACCATATTGTGCCTGGACAAGATGGCAGAAAGTGCTCATTTCTATGGTATATGATTCTCTGATTTTAAGAGGGATGGAAATAGAAATATCTAGCTAGTCTATAAGTGAGCCATACTAGAGGAGCTTGCTGATGTTCAGAGTTTGTTCATAATTTCCACTTTCTGAGGTTATCTGGATTGGGACTGTTATATTTACTGTACATCCTGACCAAGCAGGAAAGCTAAAATTAAACCCACACTCCAAATAATATTGTGCAGTGCAACTTTGTTTAGGGGCACATAACCAAGAACAGTGATGCAATAAATATTTTCACCACACTTTATTTTAATAATTATTCAATATTATTTAAGTTTATCATAATAGGAGTGGTTAAGTACCATTTGAAAACCAATTTATTATTGACTTGACTATTTCATTTGGTTACTGATAACGGTTGAGAGTTGAGGCCAGTATGGTCAACTCCCAGTTGTCATCACAAAACGGAATTGAATTTTGTGCTAAGCATATAGCAGTGTTACTTGTATCATGCAAGTAGCACTATCTGTGATTATAGATTTGCAACATAGGCCTTGACATTTGTTTAAATAATACAAAAATGGAGCTTGTTATTTGCTATGATTTCTAAAAGGCCAGCAATGCAATATCCACACTGTGACAGGCCAGCTAGTTCGAAAAAATTGTCACAATAGCCAGCGTCAGAGTTATAAGAGCAGATCACAGTCAGTTGATTTTCACCATTCAGGAGAAAACACTTGTTTGTAGAAGCCTAATAAAAATGGTGAGTTGATAGTCAGAAAGCTTCTTTTATTGTATTTTCTAATGAAGTTTTAATGCATTTGCTACAATTGATTCAAAGGCTTTTAATACGTGTGCGTACACCACTCCTGAGCAAAGCAATATATTTCAAGTGACATTCTTAGAGAGCTGGGACTGTGTAGCCTACATAAATAATGTTGGGATATGGCTGTAGCACTAAACACACAAAAGCAACATACATTTCTTTCAAGCTTGTGGATATATTAATAGCATTAAATAGATGATATTGCATTTATTAGCTTGCACAGGCTACATTTTAGAGTAAGTGTATTAAGTATGAACCTGTTTGACAGTCCTATGCCTTCAAAATTCACAGATTTCAAAATATTACAAATAAATTAATTCACAAATAACTAGAATGCTGCAATAATTTATATTTTATCTTTAGAAAAATGCAGCTCATGAACTGACACCTGGCTAACTCACGAACTCTTGCCCTTGATTAAAACTATGACAAATGCATTCCAGTTGCTATTGTACTTAAGCAAAAAATCTGTTTATTAGCATATGCTTAATGCTTTTGTTCATTCAAATATTATTCTTTCTTAGATGCTGAGAAGAGTAATATAGATGAGTGGGTAAAGCTGAAAAGGATTCCACACATAAATAGAAAAAAAAGGTTGAAACCTGATATGTCAATTTACGAATCAAATATTGGGGAATATCCAGATTCAAAATTTAGTTTGCCCTTAATTCATTCTCCATGTCTGGTAATGCAATATGATATATAGTATGGTATTTTCAGTAAAAGATAGGTCATTGTTTTAAAAGCTTCTGGCAAACTGTTCACAGAATACAACATCATGCCAGCTGTAAAATGCACAGCCAATTCACTCTCACCTATTTTACATTGATCCCATGACTAATTTTATCCATTCGGTCTCTTGTTATTTTAGTGTTCAGTCTAGTGGTGTATGGCTTCTCAAGTGTTAAATTGCTTAGCAATGTTACTATTCCTATGAACCTTTAGTAACTTACAATGGATTAAGCAGAAATTCTGTTTAAAACTTAGGAGGAATAAAAAGAATTCCAGTACATCAGGGAAGTGCCATGGGTTCATTGGGATTAATGGTGAAGTATTTAACCTCCAAATGATATAGTCTCAGTTTGCTTCATGATAAAATATCATAATTTCAGTTGCTTATTTGGGAAAAGGAACACTTGAATTATAATAAACTGCTGTCAAGAAATAAAAATCTGAGCTGAAAGCTAACATTGGACAGTGTCATTAAAAGTTCACTATCAGCCAGGAATATTATTTTACTCTCAGGCTTCAATTAAAAATGAAAATAGGACATCTGTTTTTCTTGATATTGAATATACCACTGGACTACATTTGGGCCTTATTTTGAGATTATTTGTGGAATATTTGTAACTGCTTTCCATATCCCAGGAGGCATCTATAGATAAACAAACACATCAATGATGAAATTCGCTCTCGCTTTCTGGGCACCAATACAGATTTATTTCATCTGAGAAAAGACTGTTTGAAGATCAAGGCATTAAACCTGACGTAAAGCTCACGGTCTGCTATGCAGCAGTAATCCCTGCCCTTCTGTATGCCTCTGACATACGGTTGTCTGCAGCAAGCACCTCAAAGCACTGGCAAGATACCTCTTTTGCTAATATCTCTGCAAAATCGTCCAAATGCTCTGGCAGATTAACTGAGCTGTTGTGAGTGTCCTCTCTCAATCACTGAGGCCCTGACTATCCTCAGTCAGCAGGTAATAAAAGTCCAACTCTGGAATCCCAAAATGAGCACTCTATGCTGAGCTCTACCATGGCAAGAGATTACTAGATGGACTGAGGAAAAGGGTTCAAGGATGCTCTGAAACTCTTCTGGACAGAGCCCCTTCTCAATTTGTGGGAATTCCTAAATCAAGAGGGGAAAAAATGGAGAAGGAGCATTTGGGGTAGTATTGGTAAGTTCAAAATTGTTAACTATGAGTAAAGAAAAAAACTGCATAAGGGGTGGAAGAAGGGAATCAGCTCCCCGCCAAACCCAGCTACCCACCTACCCACTTCATCAATCTGGATAAACTGCCTCAGAAGTGGATGATTTGTAAGAGGGGGATTCTTTATGTGGTATGAATTAACATTTTATCAATTAATCAAGTGGATGTTTGAAACTACTGTAAGTTTCTGCTGTGTGAAATTGAGATGCACAAAAAGTTCATGCATGTCCTGTTAGTATTCAGAATCAATCACTATATTGCTGACCAAATCTGTATGCAACACAAGTACTTTCTCTTGAATTACTATGTAGTACAAAAATCTCAACATTTATTGATGGGTAGTGGGATGTTGGGTGGTGGATGGTGAGGAGTTAGTAACGATTCTTATTTCAACAAACCACAGACCCTGTTAAGACAGATGTTTTTAAGTTCCAATAGTCATTCTTTCCATTCTCGTCTGAAGCAGATTGCAGGACAGTGCTGGACTGGATATGTTCAGTGACAGGAGGTAAAGCGTTCTTATGGAATGTTTATTTGCAGTAACATGGTAACCACATTTGTCAGAGCATTAGTCAATTGGATTGCGGACCAATCAATAGCAGGTCCCTGTGATCTCTCGAAGGCTTCAATGTACTTGGCTCTACTGGAATACTTACACATTTTCTCAAGTCACAAATCCATTCATCTCACAATGTCAAATTGTAATAATTAAACATTATTGATCTTAAATTCAATTAACTGCATTAACACTTGGCTAGATCGAGGTGATTGGAGGGGCTGGCGAGACAGAGAATGTGCCAACACCTAATTCAACAACGCCCACTCGGAACTGGTAAAGTTTGTGCTGTAAACTACAACAGCATGTGTGATTGTTCCAAGTCCAGACAGTTCCCAGCTGTCATTAGGAACCTACACCTGTACCTCATTATAATTTTCATTTTTTAAAAAGATTCCCACGAACATAAAGTCTGATTCTAATAAAGGCCCAGTCCTGCTTATAGCATTAATCAAAATAATTGGCCAGGAAGGAATAAGAAGGGAGCCTAATGTTAATATTTAGATTGATATACATATTTCAGGTTTGGTGGATTGGGGGATGCTTGACCAGCACTTATCCCTATTTGCAAGTCTCCTCTCTTTAGCTGGATTTGATTGCATCCACAGACATTGGATCACACCTTCTATAACTTCCCCAGGAGTCAATAAGCAGAGCACATGGGTACTTTTAGTCAGTTTGTTGTTCTTCCCACAGAGGTCCTGTCTGGGTTCAGAAAACTCATCCCTGAAAACACATTTGAGAGTAAATATCCGTTGAGAACACAACTCAGTTTTTGTTCAACGATTTAATATTGTGGTTCATGGCATCTATATTTCCTAAAAAATTAATATTGGGGCACACACCCAAAAATTATAAGAAGGCAAGTAACCGTATAGAATGAATGTTCCAACTTTACGGTGATTAGTATTAAAAGATTTTCCCCAGCAAAATGTTTCTTGCAGTTTTATGAGCTCAGTATACTCTGTCTAAGCCCATACTTGCTGCTTTTTAACAATATGAGTCTGTTAAAGAAGCTGTAGAGGGAATTGAATACTCACGGCCACTCAACAGTTAAAGCAACCACAACATATATAAAATAATTTTCTTGCATGTCTTATGTTGATGTTTTAAACATTATTATTTTCTGTACACAGTGGTTTCCGGTTGCTTGGGACATATTGGGACCAGTCCATTTTGGCCCAATTAAGAGGCTACTCCAATTAGTTTCATGGAAATGGTTAAAAGGCATAACAAAGACAAACTACCATTTAACTGAGTAACAAATTATACATTTAAATGAAACACAGACCAAATTAGAACACTACCAATACTACTACAGTATTATAAAATTGTGTATTAGTTCCTAATAGCTATCAATGGAAGAATTCATCGCTGCTGTGTTCTTTTGATTGACTACGAATGAACGAAATCAGCGTAGACACCTAGCGCAGATAATAGAATAACCTTCATTGGCTTCCAGCATAAAGTCAAAATAAAAAACAACATTATCGAAAATCACTGCTTTTTGACTTGGTGGCTTTCAGCCCAAATGGATAACATAATACAAGCACACACAACTGGCACTATTTAAAAACAGTTTGATCTGTAATATCCATTGGCCATTTATGGCATCTCCAAGTCTGATTGCTTGAAACTAAAGTGAGCAAAACAGTTCTGAATTGTCTTACTGCTTATCTCTTGCCAACTATCAATGACAAAAATCACTGCTTTTTGAACACAAACACATGCAACTAACACTATTTAAAAGCTGTTCACTCTAAGCACAATATAACAGCCACACAAGTGCACACAACTGCAGCCAGTAATAAATTGTTTAGCAACAGTCTCCTGTCCTAATTAAGCAGCACAGTATCCAAATAAATGAAAGGAATCCCGGCGATTTTCTCCATTAGTTTTTATTCAAGAGTTGTCCTGAACAAAAAGCTGCCCTGATTAAGCAATGACCCAATTAACTGGAGTCCACTATATTTCTGTAAATCAACAGTGCAACAAATGTAATACATCTTTAAGAAAGACACAATTCTCATATGGAATGTGATTTGTCACATATCAAAATTACTTCAGTACATTTAAATTATTGCAAAATTTAGAACATTAGTTGCATGGTGCACAACTCAAAAATTGCAGCATTCAGGCAAATTAGTAAAATACTTTCACTACATTAAAGGAGTTTATTTTGCAAACTTTAGTTGCCGATAATTTAAACCTATAGTGGATTTGACCACAATTAGCAGACATTGCAGTATTTCAAGTTGAAATATAAGTTCACTTAGAATTAACATAAACAAGACAAAAATTGGAAACGAGTAGTATTGAGTGTGCAAGCCACACATTCAATTTCTGTTCTTTTAGATTTTAGATCGCTTTGCTCTGGTGTCGAATAAATGTTTTGAAGCATTAACTAAAACTTTGAATATTCTCTTTAACAAACAATGTTGTTCAACAGTGATGATTATAATTTTTACAGAAGTGGAAATAGGACTGTTGAAACTGAACGGTATAATATTGAGCTGTGCTTTATACAGATTTCTTTTGATGGAAGTTTCTTAAGCAGCTGTCAATCACCCTTTCCTTTATCTTATAATGTGATCTAGTTAATGTCATGAACTCCTTGCCTCTTGCTTAAATATCATAAAATATATTTTTAACATTTTCTTAAAATGGGAAATATTCTATCACATGTCCTCTTTTCTGCTGCTAAACCTTAAAAGTAACTATGCCATGCACAGTATGTATGTGTGTGATTAAAAAGATGCAGCTGAGTGATTGTGAGCTGATGATGTGAACTCACCACTGATATTATGAAGATTAAATTAATAATAATTTTTAAACTATTTTAAAATAATATGAATCAGGATGTGTTCTGCAACAAGAAAGAGGATTCTTCGACGCGATTACCCTTGCATCAGTAAATAACTCAACTAATCTGATAACTCAGTAAAATAATTAATCTGCTCCTAAAAGCAGAATCCATATTAAACCAGGATGAGTGACGACATAGGTGCTCCAAAGTGCAGCACCTTGGAGTGTGTAGTCTAGAACTGCCGGTGGAGTTACTGCCGGACACCCAGGCTCTTTCCCGACTGGTACAATACTGGGAGAATGAAAATCAGGGTGAGAAAATAAAATTTGAATTGAAGAAAAATATTTACACAGCATAATTTTTAGATTCTACAGGAATTATTCTGCTCCTAGTGGAAATTATTCCAATTAATTTCAACAAATTTATTTTAAGGATCCAAAGTGAAAATAATGCATTAGCTTGAAATCAGAAATATAACACAGAATATGGGAAATACTGAACAAATCACATTGTGTCATTGAAAGGATAAACAGTTAACAATTTAGGTGGATGACCCTTTGTATGGCTTGCCATTTCCAGCCTTGTCTATTTTCTTCCATTTTGTTCATGGTTAGTTCACTGCAGAGTACTCACAAGGAATACAGAGCACAGTGCTCTGCATGTTCCTGACTGTACTGTAAGATGCCTTTTATATTTTATTCAATTAAGGGATTTTGAAAAAAAATTTCTTATGTTGTCAAGTGCTGTAATAATGTACCATGACTCTTTTTGTAGCTATATGCTTAACATAAAATGGTGACCTATCTGCTATGCTTTAAATACAGTACTGTCAGCAGCATAAAATTTTATCTTAATTTGTTAATAGGAAAGGTTGAAAATACTTAATACCAGAGAGCTGTGTCGACAGGACAACTTAAACATGATGTAGTTGTAAGACAACAGTTTGGATTATGCTTGGAAATAATGAAAGTTCCAATCAAACTTCTGGCATTCCTCAGCACAAGTGTCAGTGGGTTTTGAAAGTCCAATATGTTTTTGGAAGCATAATTTCTTACCTGTGCTCATCAATGATAGAGATGGATTTCACTGAGACTCCTTAGCTTTTAAACAGAGGAACTTGCTCTTTCCTGCATCAGGTTAGATTTAACACAGTAGCTGTAAGGCCACATTTTCAGAGAAATTTGGAGTGTGAAGAAAGAAAGGAAGGAAATAATTAGGTTTGACTGGAATCCACTTCCTAGGGTGATGGTGGAGGATCATACAAGAGGGACTTCTTAAAGATTCTTTAATAGGCATATGGATGAAAGAAAAATGGACGGTTGTGGGCTGTGTAGGAGGGAAGGGTTAAATGAATTGTGGAGTAGTCAGAACATTGTGGGCTGAAGGGCCTGTACTGTTATGTACCCTTCTATGCTCCTTTATTTATAATTATTTGCTGTTTGACTGATGTCATTAATTATTTAGAAGTGGTTGTAAGTGTTTTAATTGATCGTTTTGCTTTGAGAAATCTTTTATATGCTTTATTTAGATTTTACCAGTCTTTATTGTACCCAAATGTTCAGGATCTTTTTGAAAACACCGATGGCTTTGCCAGGCACCAGATCTGGAAGGGAGAGAGTGGGGTTTGGGTCTTTGCCAGTGGTCAGGTCTTCCACAGGAGATTTTGAGCAGTGCTTGCTGCCCACATCACTTCATCAGAGGCTATGCCATTGCTCAATGTCTCAGTGCTGAACTCTGGGACATGTTAGGCCTTCCAGATTGAGCTAATGCAAGGTCAGACAAGAAGTATCCGTGAGCAGCCACATCATGGCAACAAACTGTGGGCTGTTTTTATAGTTAGCAAATTGAATATCAATATAATTGTTATCATGGAGCCTATGGCCTATCGAGTTTCTGCTGTCTATCCTTGGAGCTATCCAGTCAGCCCTGTTTGTTGACTTTCTGCATCATTTTAGTCTAGCAAATTAAAATAGGCTCCATCCAATTTCCTTTGATGCCATTGATCATCTCCATTTCCATCACCCAGTAAGCAGCAAGTTCCATGTTTTACCTCTTGCTATGGAAGTAAGTTCATCTTTGCAACCTTGAATCTATCTCTTGCGGAAATCTGTGTCCCAGTATTTTACTCATCAGCCAATTCTGTTTTACCTAAGTATGATCTGAAAAGTAAAGCATTTTGTGCTACAAACCAGCTGTATCATGTGAAATGGCTTGGTTAGTTACTAAGCCAGACAAATGAAGATACTCTTACATCCAATCTCCACTCAGTGTTATAATTTCAACATCTAGGATGGCAGAATTAATTTCTGTGTAAAAGTAACTTTTGACAGAGGTTCTGAATATTTGTGGTGAACGTGTGGGTATACGAGTTTTGTATGAGGATAGGATCATAGTTCCTGCAGTTCAGTAGTTTTCTAACAATCCATGTAATGTCCATGCATGAGGAATTCTCATTCAGGCATGGGATGGAACATACTATATAAGTCCGGGGCTAGATTCCAGCAAGATGTCGACATCTTCCAGAAAGGGATGGGGGAAGGGAGGTGAAAATTTAGAGATAATATATAAATTATACCTAACAATTTCTGCGATAAGAACGTTGTGCACTTGAAATTATTGTGAAACGTGGCTCTACTAAATTCAAATTAAGGAGGAATTTTGTACCAGTCCAGCTTATCTATTCACCAGAATTAATTAGACCAAGAGTAAAGAGGAGAGAGTTTATGCAGCTTGTATTCGCATCACAGAACCAGCTATAATGTACAGTCCAATTCATTACATCACTGGAGCTTGGATAATGGTATGGGGATTTTTTTAAAATTTGTGATCACTTACATTCATAGCACAAAAGCAGATGCCATATTTTGTCTTAAACTGATATGATGTAAAAAAGATAGGACACAGGAAAGATGTGTGTAATATCCCTTAATCTCTGCAACCAGTGGTGTCAACCTCAGATTATTTTATTTTAACCCCATCAGGTTTAAATTGTGCAATCCTTTCAAAATCTCTTTTACCACAGGACACAATTACAAAGGCATATCTGGAAAGCCATTTGTGATGGGAATAACAACAGTTCATTTACTTCTTTCTCTGGTTAATTCAAGGAAGGGACCGAAGTTCCATGAGCGTGACGTTTTCAGCTACAATCCTACTTCATTATTAAAACCCTGTGTGAGTTATGAGTTAAAGCCTGTAAGGCATGACAGTAACATCAGTCTGTTTATTTTATGAAAGTTACTTTCTAGAAGGAAACAGAGAAAAACAAATTAGGCTGTAGTTTCTATCATTAGATATGGTCTGTAGTTTTATTTTCCACACTTAGAAAAAAATGTTATGGGTTATGTAAAAATATGCTAACTCAATAATCATACTAATTTTTAACCATGACAATGGTATTCAGAATTTCTGTATCCTAGCAACCTAGTGATTAGTTTGTCAATCGTGAAAAGCAGAATTCTACTGAGTAAAATATTTGATTCCATGCTTGATTCAACAAAATGATTTAAACCATTAGTGGAAGTAGAGTCACTCTCTTTTGTTTCCTTGAAATCAGTAAATTACTTCATGCTGATACACACCAAGCAACTAAAACCCTGCTTCTAGTAAATCGGGGCATGCAATGCAGAGTACAAGGGAGGACTGTATAAGCAATGTTCCTACGAGATTAGCATATGACTTTTCAGAAAAGTAAAAACTCAACGTCACTCCAGGCTGGAAGCGGTCCCGGGATCAATGTTTTTTTTCTCATTATGGTCACAGATTTTCAAAAGAAATGTTTAATAACTTGAGCAACTCAATAACAATCCTTTTATGAACAGTTGCCTTAATGTGTATTTTTTTTTACTTTGTTAACATTGGAATTTCAGAAATATGTTATTGTTTACATTTCTTATGTGTGTATTTTCAATGTCTAATACAGAACATTTCTGGAACTTTTGCATGAAAGGAAAATAAATGTATAGTTATTTGAATGGAGAAACATCCATTCAGTTACCAAAGGGTTACATTTTGTGATATGATGACACCACCAAAATCCATTACGAGGCCGCAGTCATTCCTTTAGTTTTCTCTAGACTGCTCTGCATTTGAAGGCCCTCACCACATCTACAGCATCTACCTAAACCTCTGGTATTTTTATGTTTATGGTCTTGGCGGCTTCATGTCCTACAGTTAGCAAGCTCTAAAATGTGGCTTTTTGATAGCTGGAGCCTGTATTCTCAGAATGTTTACTTTCATCTATTTTTCTGAAAACCATGAGAGGTTTTGCAGTAGTGCTCACTCTGAGCCACTTGACTATTTTGGCCTCAAATACTGAATGCTGTGCATCATTATAAGCATAGCACAAAAGTAATATATCACTGTTTATCTCTTGCAGGATCAGAATTCAAAAAGCTTTTATAAACCCCCTATGATAGTTTAATAGATATGTTTCATTCATAATTCTGAAGAAGAAGATAAATTGCAGTGAATTTTGAAGTGTGCAGTAATTTATTAGACAATAAAATTGATGTATTCACATTGCTTTCAGAACTCGTATGTTATGAAAAGTTTAGGACCAAAGCCCAGCAAGGGGCTTTGGGACATACCCTCCCTGGGCACTGTACAATTTTAATACTCTAAAATAGTAAACATGCAATTCCTTGGACAGTTGTGGTTATGCAGCTCTATGTTTAAAGTGAGAAGCTGCATCAATGTTTCCTTTTGCAATAGAGAGAATTCGCCACACCTGATGCATGCATAGAAGTCACACCATATTCAAGACAATGGTACGATGGCAGCAATTTTCTGTGTAAACTGATCGTAGGGGATATCCTATTAATGAGCATTAAAATTAAAATTGTGAAACTAATAATAAAAATAAATTCGAACCCAACCTTTGGATAGTACTTCTCCTTAATATACGTGGAAGGCAGGGGTTCCCAACTTTTTCTATGCCGCAGACCAATACCATTAAGCAAGGAGTCCATGCACCCAAGGATGGGAATCCCTGCTGTAAGGTATCTCCATTGCCTGGCCCCACAGCCTGACAGCTGAAGGTTATTCATTTCCAGGAAATAATATCTTTATCAATAGGTGAGTACCAGGCTTTCACAAGAAGATTTAAAAAAACTTAATCACTTGTACTTGAAATGTGCTTGCTGTCAAATGTGAAGTGGTGTTACAACGTGGATGAAGTAGGGAGTTTGACAAGAAGGGGCATCTGATTCTCAACCTTAAAGATGTTAGAGTGGTGAACTCATAATTGGCCAGTTACTTAAACTTGCTGGCCTTGGTTATAGTCTTTTTGCTATTCTTGGTGGTCAATTTAAGAACCACTTCAAGGAATTTGCTGCTTGCACTTTGCAAAGGGTAAATGGGAGAAGGAAGAAGATGGCTTCCTTCCTGTCAATTCATTCAGTTTGAATTGTACCTCCTGCAGACAGGTTCATATTTCCTCTTGTGTGAGTATTGTAAGAATTTTAGAAATCTGCAATAACAGTGCTAAATTGCTCCATTGCACTAGAGCCATCTACAATGTGCCTCGCTATGGATATTGCCCCTTTGCATGAGTGGTGCCGTTTCTGCCTTTGAATTAGAAACTGAGGAGTAACCATGGTAGACAGCCACGGTAAGTTGAGACTAGACTATAAGCATTAACTACAAAACTATGTTTGTGTCTGAAGAGAATGACCACTGAGTTAGTGTCAGGAGAATTGGCTTGGGCCCCACTCCCTATAGCCTTAGCATGTAGAAACCAGACTACAATATAGACACTGGACTGATAGTTTCAAAATCCATCCGGGTGATTGAGAGGTTGGTGGATTTTCTTACCGGTTTGGTTACAGTTCACCTGGGGGAAAATATTCATATGCCAAACGCTGTGAGGAAGGTAACTTAAAGCTACTCCAGCTATATATTCCTTAACCAAGTGTCTCCAAAATCTCACATACAATATGAGTTAGGACCTGCATGGAACATAATACAGTGGACAATGGACTCAAACTTCCATGTGGTCTCCTCAGAGGAGTGACTAGTACCACAGAAACATTTTCTACATGACAGGCTTTTGTTAAAATTATTTTGTGAGCCCACCTCAAGAAAAACTAAAATGTGCATAACAGTATCACTTTGCTAAGAATATCATTCAACTCACGCCAAATGTTTTCAAAGTAGGGTCTGCAAGCTCCCAGAGATCCAAAAAGTCCAATTTCTGAGCACTAAGGATATAACATTAAATTCTGTGATCCAAGGGATGTAGTGATCAACTGTTTCTGTTTTGATAGTAGTGTATTTCTTTGAGTGGCTAAATTTGTTTGTTAGAAATTAGCATTCATTGCTAGATTCGCTTCACTTCATTCTGAGGCTGTGTTGGTTGTTAATGCAAACAATACATTTTACTGTACATTTGATAAATAAATGGATTTGAATCTAACATTTTTAAGGAGCCTCTGATTATATGTGTGTCTGTTTGCAAGTTATGAGAATGTTCTCATTAGGTCATGGGACTATGCCAGTGTTTATAGCTGCCCTTTAGTGTACTCACAGGGCATCTCTGAATATTTGTCACTTTGACAGGGATTTCCCTGGAGTCTGTCAATATTTGAAAGTGTTTGCAAAGTATCTCAATATTTTTAGAGGTGTTAATGTGTTCAGAACTAGCACTGGTCATAAGGATGCCTGACTATTAACAAGAGATCCCAAAAATATGTGACTATCTTCATTGGTCCAACTACATACAGTCAATCCCTGAAGTGTATCAATATCTACAAGAGTAACCATTGGAAGATTTGACACTGGGCAAGCCCATGGATTTCCATGGAATGGACAGCCCATCAAACCTATATGGTGTGAAATCTTCAGAGGTTGCTTAAACTATTCTTAATAATGGGTTAACTTTCATTTTTACGTATCAAAACTATCCTCCCAAGTATTCTTTCTGATTTTGGGCCCCTTTTGTGTACGTTTTTTTGTGTGCTGCTAACTGTCTCATTGCTGTGTTTTCCACACTGCATTTCCTGTCCTAGTTCAGACCAGAGTTTAAGAGAACGAAACACTCCTTCTTCATCATCATTTCTGCTCCCAGTTGTAAATAATAATCATGTGGAAAACTGGTCTTTAGTTTTTGAATCCTTTGATGACCCTATTCTTTGTACAGTTCTATGGCTTGATCATTGATGATGCATGAAAACAATTCTCTCAGCGGTGCCCTAAATGATTACTGTACGACTGACCTGTTGGAATATAATGGGAAAAAAATTGCAAAACAGCAAAAAATGTTGCTATTCCAATTTCTGGGGGAGGTGTCTGATTTGTTGCTTGGCTCATGTATGATGCTAGTATTTGCAGTGATTAATCACTGTTTTCTCACATGCTGTTTCTGCTAGTTTAAATTGGATGATGACATCATTTTGTTGGCACATACAGATTCTTCCAAACAACTGTTCAAATCAGAACCTTTCCTTTTCCTCTTCACAATTTTGCTTGTGAATTGCAGAGGTTTATTTAATTCCAATGAAATGGGCTCTAATTGACTGAACTAATTATGAAATGCAAATTATTTTTACATTAAATGATTTTATATTCAGTTGTGATACTTTTTTTTAAATCGCCACTAATGTTGAAAAAATCAAACCAGGAATGTAAAGCCATGTTAGATAAACAACATACATTTTCATACACCTCGCTCCTCTCATGGGTTTTCAGTAGCATTTTATAAATTTATTCAAAGAAAATTACTGCAGCATGAAAACATCAAATCTTATACCAAAACTTGGCAATCTTGTTATTGTCATATTTTCCAAAAGCTTTTTTTCTAAACCCATTTCTGACATCTGCAGGCATGCATGCATTTCACTGTTTTGACAGAGTGAAAGTCTGATTAAAATGATGCACACTTAAATGTCAGTGGGTCGAAAGTAACATTCTTCCATAAACCTGTATGTAACAGTGATTAGTCAGTACAGAATTTTTCAACCATCTGTTCTTCCATAGTAGAATTTTGAAGTATAGAAGGGCAGACATGGATATAGCTCTCTATTTCTTCATGGTTTTGAAATCGGAATCCCAAATGCAGGTAGTCAATCTATATGCAGTATTTCAAGCTGTGTTTTAACTGTGGTGTTTGAAATTGACTAAGATTTAAAAAGCAGAAATTTATAATGGGTACAAAATTTGAATTGTGAATGTCTGCTCGGAAATGCATTCGGGGTAGAAGAAGCACAAGACATGTTAATTGACAGACAGGAACTGCTGTCTCAGAGGTTGATACATGTAATTTATTACTTTTGAAATGAATGCCACCTCCAGAATTTGCTTCATTAATTTCAAATTTAGTTTTAATTTCAAGCTGTTGCCCCTTGAGAAGAATAAGGTGGCAAATCACATTTGAAGAGATGATTTTATGTACCCAAGAAACACTACATTTTAAGTGTCTAACTTTGCAACAGATGTTACCAGTTATGATGTTTGGCCATATTTAATTTTGATCCGCACAAGCAGCAATTAACTTAAAACTGTTCTTTCTTTCTCCCTTTTTCTTCTTTTAATACAGCTTATGTTTCAGACGAACTGAAGGCAGCAGTATTAGGAGACGAGGAAGCTGAAGCCAATGAGTCCGGAGCTGATGGGGAATCATCTTCAAAGTACATGTGCAATGAGCAGGAATTTAGCAAGGAATCTCCCAACTACCACGACTCTCCGGCTGCCGAGTTTTCCAGTCAGGAGATGGACAGCACGTCACATGTCAGCGAAACCAGTGATCGATTGGCAGACTTTGAGAGCAACTCCATAAAGAATGAAGATGAATGTAAGGAGGGCGGTGGGCCACCTGAAGAAGGTGGAGTGCAGGATAGTTTAGAACAAATGAAAGCAATATATAACAATATCCTGTCAAATTCCTACTGGTCTTCTCTGAGTCTGGGGCTCAATCAACCAAGCGAGCCGGTGACAAATGGTGGCAGTAGCAGCAGTAGTAGCAGTAGCAGCAGCAGCAGCAGTTGTGAGAGTGGCAGCTTTGACTGGCATCAGTCCGCCATGTCCAAGACACTGCAGCAAGTCTCTCAGAACCGGTTTATGCAGGAGCCGAGCCTCTTCAGCACGGTACAGTTGTACAGACAAAGCAGCAAGCTGTATGGCTCCATATTCAGCGGGGCCAGCAAATTCCGCTGTAAAGACTGCAGCGCTGCTTATGACACCTTGGTGGAGCTGACCGTACACATGAACGAAACTGGACACTACCGAGATGAAAACAATGAAACTGACAATAACAATCCTAAAAAGTGGTCCAAGCCCCGTAAACGCTCGTTGCTGGAGATGGAGGGAAAGGAAGATGCTCAGAAGGTTCTAAAGTGCATGTACTGTGGCCATTCATTTGAGTCTCTTCAGGACTTAAGTGTGCACATGATCAAAACTAAACACTATCAGAAAGTGCCTCTGAAGGAACCCGTGACACCAATTTCCACAAAGGTTCTCCCTTCCACCAGGAAAAGGCCGCTGCTTGAGCTTGAGCTGCCAAGTTCTCCAGAATCCACAGGTGGTACACCAAAAACATCGTTCTCTGACACAAGTGATACACTACAGAAATCTTCAAATCCTTATGTCACACCAAATAACCGCTATGGACACCAGAATGGTGCCAGCTATGCCTGGCAGTTTGAGGCAAGGAAGTCTCAAATTCTCAAGTGTATGGAGTGTGGGAGTTCTCATGATACTCTGCAGGAACTGACTGCACATATGATGGTGACTGGACATTTTGTTAAAGTGACCAATTCTGCAATCAAGAAAGGGAAGCAGATGGTTGAAGCACCTCAGACACCAACTCCAACGCCAGTATCAGCTATTCTAGAAGATAAAGTCCAGTCTGTTCCTCTGGCAGCAAGTGCTTTCACATCATCATTAAGTACCCCCACCAGCGTCTCACCAAAATTGAACCTTGAAGTGAAAAGAGAAGTTGAAAAAGATTCTGAAAGTGATGAAGACAAAGTTAAAGAGAAAGAAAAAATCTGTGAAGAGGAGGAAAAGTATGACATCTCCTCCAAGTATCAGTATCTAACAGAAGAAGACCTGGAAGAAAATCCGAAAGGGGGCCTAGACATCCTAAAGTCTTTAGAAAATACAGTGACCTCTGCTATTAACAAAGCTCAGAATGGGACTCCGAGCTGGAGTGGCTATCCCAGTATTCATGCTGCCTATCAGCTTCCTAATATAATGAAGTTACCATTTGGGTCATCAGGTAAGAATACACAACTGAAACCAGCATATAGCAACATAGATGGTATGGCCTCTCCAAAGAGCCAACCACTGGTTTCACCACCCAGCAGCCAGAACTCTCCTGTACCAAAAAACAACTTCCATGCTATGGAAGAGCTGGTGAAGAAAGTCACAGAGAAGGTAGCAAAAACTGAAGAGAAAAGTAAAGAGCCAGAGAATAAACTGTCCCGGCTGAAACATGGGACACCTTCGCCGTGTGGCAGTGAAGCAGGTGAACAACAAAAGTGTGAGTCTTCAAAAGACCCAAGCCCCAAGAGCCATGAAAGTGTTTCCAACAATCAGAAGGACACGGCTAAAGAGAGCCCGTCAAAGGATCATTTAGAGAACGGTACAGAGGCCTTAAAACTCACTACAAATAATACGTGCACCAGCACTGCAATTATTACAGATCACCCTCCCGAGCAACCTTTCGTTAATCCATTAAGTGCATTGCAGTCCGTTATGAATGTTCATTTGGGGAAAGCAGCCAAACCTGCGTTGCCGACCCTGGACCCTATGAGCATGCTTTACAAAATGAGTAATAGCTTGGCAGAAAAGGCTGCTGTGGCCACGCCAATTCTGCAGGCCAAGAAAGCAGAGCCCGTGGACCGTTATTTCTATCATGTCAGCAGTGACCAGCCTATTGATTTGACGAAAGCCAAGAGTGACAAAAGTGGTTCTTTGGGTTCAGTGCTTTTGTCATCCACATCCCCATCGTCAACATCTTCTTCATCCACCGTGACAACAGCAAAGACATCTGCAGTCGTGTCATTCATGTCAAATTCGCCGCTACGCGAGAATGCCTTGTCAGATATATCTGACATGCTGAAAAACCTGACAGGAAGTCACACATCAAAATCTTCTACACCTACGAGCATTTCAGACAAATCCGAGGTGGATGGTAGCACGATGGAGGAGCCAGAGGAGATTTCGCCAGCTCAGAAACGCAAAGGTCGGCAGTCAAACTGGAACCCACAACATTTACTTATACTGCAGGCCCAGTTTGCAGCCAGCCTGAGACAAACCACAGATGGCAAGTTCATTATGTCGGACCTCAGCCCACAGGAAAGAATGCACATCTCAAGGTTTACAGGACTCTCCATGACAACAATCAGCCACTGGTTAGCCAATGTCAAGTATCAGCTTCGAAGGACAGGTGGAACAAAATTTCTTAAAAACCTGGACTCTGGTCATCCAGTGTTTTTTTGTAATGATTGTGCATCACAGATCAGAACTCCTTCTACCTATATCAGTCACTTAGAATCACACTTAGGCTTCAGGTTACGAGACTTATCCAAACTTTCTAGTGAACAGATAAGCAGCCAGATTACACATGCAAAGCTGCCCTCTGAAAAATCGGTGTTGCCATCTCAAGATGATGAGACTGGTATAATCTTCCAGTGCAAACTCTGTAATCGGACTTTTGCCAGTAAGCACGCAGTTAAACTGCATCTCAGTAAAACTCATGGCAAATCACCAGAGGATCATCTTCTGTACGTTATAGAGCTAGAGAAACAGTAGCATTTACTTTAGTAACCCTAACTGTTTGCTTTGAGGACAACTCTGAAAGAAGCCTTAAAGCTACTGTAACAACTCTTGGCACATGTTCTTGATTTATTACAGAGTAGCACTCTGATCTGAACTCTTTTATATAACTGTACAGTGTTTAATGGAAGCACGTAATCAGCAATTGTTACTGGTTGATTACAAGGGTAAAAATGGTAAGTGTTTGGAATTTTGTGTAAATTGGATTTAGTTGCTATGTATCGCTCAGATGCATTAAGCTGCATGCGTAATGGACAATTTAGTTAAGCATTTAATACTGAACCTGGTGCACTTTCTCATGTGACTTAAGTGTGCTGGTGTTTCTCAGCCTTTAACCTTTAACCCTCTGAGCACTGCTGAAGCACTTCTGCATTAAGTTGCAAAAACAAATTGGCTGCATTCTTATTTTTCAGATCACTGACTGAAAGTCATTATTAAAACGACTATCTGCATTGGTCTTTATTCAGTTCATTGTCACGATCTTTGTGCAGATGACATTACACAATATAATTTTCAAATGTATTATTTAATAGAAGTGAACCAACCATGTTCAGAGCTCAAATGAATAGGCATTGCTCGAAGGGTTAATAAAATTAAAAAAAAACAACTTGTACTGTATTCCTTCAACAGTAATATACAAAATCCTTCAAAAGGTTTATGCTATGAGATCCTGCTACAAATGTAAAAAGGCATTCCATGATGTAACCTCCTTTACTTATTTATGAGCACTCTCACTTGTTATTTTAATGATCATCATGTGTAGAATGCCTTTGATTGGTAAGTTTTGTTCTGCCTAATTATCCTCCCATGATTCCCTACTGCATCTTTATATTTTGGCATATAAAAGGTAACCCGTGGTTACCAGCACACTGAGTGAGTCTGTTCATCTCCATTTTTTTTCAGTTAATTTGCAGAAATAACTGACAGCTGACACCATACACGAATATATGTATAAAATAGGCATGTAAACAGCACAGATACTGAAATGCACTCTGTGCCCTGTTTTGTTGCTGGAACTGAAACACCGTTATTGTCATTCACTTAACTTTTTTTTTACTGCACCATTAAAACATTTTACAATAATTTTGTGTTGCTTTCACACTATAGTCCACATTTAGGGTGCTACAGGTAACAAGCACATTGCCAGTGAAGATATTACATATTCCAAGCTGGAGTTTGAGTGGGATTATGGCCCTGTCAGGCAAAGGTCTTGCTCAAAACATTACTTGTCAGATAACTAGAGCACTTACAGAGAGATGCTTTAGGGGTTAGCACCTTTCGAAAGGCCTTAATTCACAGGTGCGCGAAGAAGACCTAACTGTAACCCCACCCAAGGACCAGCTTGTCCCCACAACATGTACATCTTCTAGCCGTCACATTTACACATTATCTTAAAATAACATTTGTGATAAATGTGCAATTTACCTAATTTATGGCACGATGATGTGCTCAGGGCTACATACAAGATGAAAATCTGAAATGGAGCTTGAACAGTGCACTTCACAACAAGAAATCAATATGCCATGGCTTAGAGAGCTATCTGCTAAAATAAAATTAGCAGAAACCAACTACTAAGGAACATTAGTCCCATCTGTGACCACAGAGTGGTTATAGTAAACCAAAGGATGACTTAATAAAGGATTAGTAACTAACAAACAAAACTACCAACATTTGTGCATGCAGTCTCAGTTTTTGTAATAATATTTTATGTCCTGTACATAATGATCTTTTCAATGATCTTGACTTTGTCCCAGTCAACTGTCTCTCTTGCAGGCGATGCACCAGCTCTGGATGACAGGGAGCCATGAGTTATTTTTAAAAATTGGGCATAACCTAAAGTCCACCATACCCAGCAAGCTTGACTATGATACTAACAAACATCTAGTGAGTGGTTACTTGATGAAAAACCATGAAGCTGATTGAAACTTCAGGATTGCTTCTTGCAATTTGTTCCCCTCTTTTGTATGTGATTTGTTTTGCTCAAGAAGCATAGAGATTTCTCTGAAATTCTTCCCTTTCCTCTTTACCAGAAACACTATATATACTGGACAACTTTCACAATCAGCTTAAACGTTTAAACCCACCTTTGTATTTCCTGGACTTTAAATGGATTTTTAATTGTCACTTGCTTTCCATGGTCAAATGCAATGGCTATACACACTGTGCATATATTCTGTACATGTTAACAGGCAAATTCTGGTTGTTTTATATATTTGAGAATTTAATTACCCAGTTTCTAGGTTTCTGCTGAGCCGTGTTCTTAAACATGTAAAACAGGAGCGGTAGCTGCAATTAACCTGAGTATTAAATTCAGAAAGTAGCTGCAATTTGAATTCCATGTAAAGTCAACATTGTCATCTTAATTTCCTTAAAATTGTTTATTTAAATTTTGTTACAATGTCGACATTTTTTCTACTGAAAATATTTTATATGTTAACATAATCGATTATTGTACAAAAGCACTCTGGACCACTGCAACAAAGAACAGTGTATGAATGTAACAGGATACAATAAAAAGAAATATACATGTTGCAAAAACCAACGTAGGAATTCCATACACTCATAAAAAGTGTGGCCAATCTGAGTGGTGATTGTTGTTAATGCCATTCATTTTGTGTCTGTGTGTTCATGTGTCTGTATATACACCCTGTCCAATGAAAACATTACCAGGTGACATTGTCCATATTTTAGCTTGGAAATTTATTAGTTACTCAGAGATATAGGTTGATAACAGAGTCTTCCAGCCCAAGGAGCGTGCAGCACCCAGTTATACCCATTTAACCAACTAATCTGTAAACGTTTGGAACGTGGGGGAAACTGGAGCACCCAGTGAAAATCCACTCAGACTTAACAAATTCCTTACAGACTTGGCGGAATTGAACTCGGGTCACTGGCGTTGTCAAGCATTACACCAACTGCTGCACTACCATGGCGCCCATGTGAAGGAAAAATATCATTTAAGCATTTATACACATGAAAATTACTGCACGCTCACAGAAAATTGTTCAAAGCTGTAAAGTAATAGCATTTCAATTGTGGATAAATTGCTAATGCAATTAGCAGAAACCCCACAGCTGAAGTGAACTTTGCAGCCACTTTCACCAATGAGGAAACACAATTGGACAATCCTGACGATCTGTTATTATCTAGTTATTACGCAGCCATGGAGGCTATCTATACCAAATGATCAGCAGGGGCCTGGAAACAATGATATCTGTTATAGGTCAAGGACTCTCACAGTGGAACTAAATGACCCAGTGCCAAAAGCAGCTGGATTCTGCAAGGTCAAAGGTATTTATCTTCAAAAACTCGTGTTAATTAATGCAGTGTAAAAACACGTAACATTAGCACAAGGCACAACAAATGAAAGGATTCCCATTGAAGTGCTGGCGAACCAGTGGAATGGGAGAGCTGCAAGGAAATTCCCAGCCTTTGCATGAATACATCTTTAATTGTCAGCTCTCGTTTCCATTATTGTGCAATCTCAGACTGCGTTTTCACACTCTAGGGTATTGTGCATTGAATATCAGTTAGGCATTCTGTCGGGCAACAGTGATTAATATGGGATATCTTGCAAAGCCAACAATGGATTGAAAAGACAATATGCATCCAGTTATCTGTACTGTTCTGGCGGCAACCTTTCACTCTTGATAAATCAAATTTCAGAAAACTGTGTGCCAGTGATCATAGAGTTAAAGTTGGAGCCATGATTGTAGTTCAGAAAATCCAGTAATACCACAGAAGAAGAATTGGTTAAAGAGGAGTGTCTGGTATTTAATCGCACCATACTTTGCTGAACACTTATGCATTAGTCAATATGAATCCTGACCATTATCTCCTTAGGGAGATATGTAGTAGGTATGGATAATTCTGTTTAACTAAAAATCCTGGTAATGTCCTCTCTCCTGGGGCCGTGATTCAGGTTATGTCCCCAGCCATTTGCTGACCCTGAAGAAAGGGGCATTTTCAGCTAAAATGACATTTAAACTATTAAGTGTGATTACCCTCTCATTGTCAGAAGCTACAAGCTCAATACATTTGCAGAAGGGGTCATTGTACAGAAGTAGCATCACTTCAAAGAAGTGATACTTCACTGCCCTGCGTTGCAATTAATGGGGCAGGGTGAAGAGACGGCTAAGCACTGAATGATTAGTACCTTGTCAGTGTGTAATCAACATATACTATGTTGTGTTCTACTGTGTACATTGATAGTGAACGTATAGGTGAAGATGTGTGACGGACTCTTGCCATTGTATTATTCTATTTCACGGTGCTTTGAACTGCTTGGCTGAAGCAGTAAGGTCAGAATGGTTAGACTTGCAATAGGTCTATACATTCTCAGATCATGTTTTCTACATCCTTGCTGGGAAGAAAGCAATTTAAAAAATAGATTTAAAAGAAAGGTTTTGCAAACCTCACAACTTTTACATCTTGATTATTTATCTTGCTTGTTTTAGAAGGTTGATTGATGTTAATTCCTTTAATTAAATCGAAAAAGGTTAAATGTTAATCTCAATGTTTTGAAAAAAGGTAAAAAAAAAATCAGTTCCCACTGGTTCAAATTTTATTGCAAACAAGATAAATGCTTTTCAGTGGTTCATAGCAGAGCCATGTTAAGTCGAATTAAACTATATGTCATCTATAACATTGTACTGAAAGGCAAAGATCTGAAGTTGGTCCTGTGCTATTTTAAAAGTACATAGTATTGTTACAATTAAGTGGCCTTTATATTAAAGCCTGAAGAATTTGGCAGGAACATGCAGTGTCTGGACTATGAAAAGGGCTTGCTTTAAATCTATGAGTAAGTATTGAATGCAGAAGAGGAAGGTGTGTCAGGAAGCACAGTAAAATTGTCAGCTTTTCTGAAGGTACAGTCGCCTTGGTTACGCCTCAGTGGTCATGAAACGGAGTCTGCAAAAGCTGAAGGACTCAGCTCTTGAAAGCCTCATCAGGACTTGTCATCGCTCTAATGAATATCATTTAAATTGCTTTGTATATTGGAGGAGTTCGGATGTCGATTTAATTTGCGCATGTGTTTGAGTTCTTCTGCTTGGCTAGGCTAACAGAGAGTAACAGTCTAATGAAAAGTGAGTTGGTGACAGTGTGATGAGCCAGATCTCAATCAGACTTCTTTGAAGGGTTATTTTGACAGAGTATAGAAGTCAAGAAAGTAGAATTAAAAGAGGATGCATTGATTTCTGGTGTTCTCCCCCCCCCCCCATATTTCTCTGTTAACCTCCCCCCAATTCATGTGGAATCAAGACTTGCTTTAATTCTCATAATTTCCAATGCTTTCACCATATCAACTGAATTTTCTGAATGTGATCAAGCACATATTGAGGTAATTATTTAGCAATATTAAAATCAAAAGTGGCCCCTCAAACTAATGATGTGACTTTCCTAAATATTCTACTCACAGCAACACATGGTTTGAATTCTTTGGTCTCAGCATGATATTTTATTGAAAATGTTTAGAGCAGACTAATGAGATGGTTTGCCATTTAGCTGGTAGCAGAAACGTCCAAAGAATAGATTCATTGTTTTTATATTATAAGTAGTTGCATATAAGCAGACATATGAAAATTCAACCTATATATTGCCTAGTCTTTTTCTCCTATTCATGTTCTTTTTACATTTGTCCATGTTTATACGTATAAAGTAGCTTTGCTAAGTATACAACCCAGCTATAAAATGTAAGAACGTGGTTATTCTTAGAATGTTTAAAATTCTGTCCTCAATATGATGTCTTCTTGAATGTCATTATAGACAGCTCAAAATACATCATGACAGAAAGCTGCACAGTGTTAATTGGACATGAAAAGATAGAATGGGAGCACTTGAAATGTAGGGCTGATTAGCTTACATTTTGTTTTCTACAGATTAAGTTGTGAAGATTAAAAGTTACAGAATTAAAACTTGCTTTTTTTTATTGACCAGAAATGAAATGGAACATTTAAACCAGAGGGAAAAGTATTGTCAAATTGAATTTTATTTTTGCAGAGATGCTTTCCAGCAGTTGTTGATATTATGGTGCATTAAGTAAGATCAGTGGTCTTTTTAGCACTTAGCACTAGTTCTGCTTTTAATTTTGCTGAATCAGGTCAAAGTTAACAGGCACAACTTTTATTTGTTATATATGTTAAGTATCTTCCAGATGACCAGTCGAGCAAACAAAACAGATTTTGTAATGTGAGCTGCTAATATCTTAGGACTTCTGGGATTCCCGATTTTGGCTTGTTATTCTATCAAACAGATAAAAAGATACCAAGCTCTTTGCAATAAACTTCTTCATAGTTTATGATATTATTAAGCAGTTATTTTGTTGAATATTTATGTATAATAACTAGGAATATGTTTTTGTTGGCAGTAGTAGAAAACTCTTGGTGGCTCATAACACAGCAGCTTATATCATATTCCTTCGTATCTGCAGATCTATAGTTTCCCATATAAAATAATCATGTTACAATAGGCAGATTAAAATGGACTAGGTAAAACATTCTTCACAAGTAGCAAAGCAATGGCTGTCTGAGTCTGATCCAGTCACAGTTTGATTGGCTGGAGAATTGCTGTGAGCGTAACTAACCTAACTTACAGGTTGAAATGAAGGCAGTCTCTCAGTGCGTAATTAAATGATAAGTTCATATTCAAGGGACAATTGTAAGTTACTGAGACTGTCATAGACAACGCCAAAAATAGTCAGTCTCATGATGAATACCCTTATTAACAGCTACACTGCTCTCTGTTCATTGGATCCAGCCTGGGAATACTATGAGATGAAACCCTGTTTGTAGAGTGTGTCCCTGTAGATCATTTAAAAAGAATCTCAGGAAAGACAAGGCAGAATCTGATCCCTAATCAAAACGTGCATCTTTATAGAATTTGATAAGCGTAATATTATAATATAAGACATATTAGCCAGACATTAATTGAATTAATTTAAGCTCAAAAGCATTATTATCCACGCAAATGCAATCTTTGTATAATAAAAACATAATTTTTATGGTTTGCCAGCAATTATGTCTTAACCACATGATTGATGATTCCAGAAGGATTTCATTATTCAAATAAATTGTTTTCAAAATACATAGGATATGTCAGTTTCTTGTAATGTTACTTTAAAACATTAGGTTTGAAATTCTAAATACTGTGGAGAATTTCTAAAATTAAGATTTCCAACAATCTAAACAACATAAAAGAATCAAAATGAGTGAATACAGCAAGCATACTATAGCTCACACTGTTAGCCAATGAATAGTTAGTTATTTTAAGAAAGTCAACTCCTTAACTACAAAAGACGCCATTCGATGTCATCGTTGCAGCCCCTGGTGCCGGGAGTACATCAAATGCAGTGGGTGTGGACTGCATCAAGGTGACAACTAAATGGGAATCTGTAGTATATGACTTAATATAAGAATGAGAAAGCTAAGTACTCAAAGGATATTTACATGTTGTATGTGAAGTAGATTTTCCTGATCTACATTGAAGCAAAGTCTTAAACTAAATGCTGGGTGAGTATGCTTTGGGACTAGAACATACTTAGAATAGAATTCTCAACTTTTCCAAATGGCGAAGGTTTCATAAAGTTAAATTTCATTTGTTTTCTTGGAGAGTTACCTCATTATCTAGCATTGCTACTGCAACCAACAAATCATCCTCATAATGCTTCAGCTATAGCTATAAGGGAGAATGAAACAAATGGATTTAATATAATGGAAGGATTCTTTGTTATAAATTTTGTACATGATGCAACTGCATAAAAATCAGATTTTCATTCATTTTCAACCTGTTCCAAGCTAAATGTTGATAGTACAGTATTAATTTTCATTCAGCACCTGGTCGCTGTTATTAATATAGGTTGAACAATGATTACAGAAATTACAAAAGTTTCCCGATTTGTAATGTCTCTATTGAATATTACCTCTCACCATCTGGTATAAATTATGGGTGGGATGACATAGAGGATATAGATAGTCAGCATATTGGAAATCATGCTGGTTGATTTTGCCTTGAATCTGCCCCTTCACTGTGCTTCCTGTCCACTCGTTAGACTCATGCAATCAATTTACCCAGTGTCCTACAGCCTACAAGGAAGAGCTTTTCATGTCTGTTCTACCATTGAATACAGTATAATCTTGTAGCAAGTCCTCTTTATTGGTTGTGCCCATATCCACTGGTCGGCTTGCAGAATTACAAAGATCTGCATCTTCCAAGGAAGAAATTATTCCTCATCTCAGTCCAACATGTGCCGCTCCTTGTTCTGAAGCCATCTATACTCTCCAATCTGAATAAGTAACCTATTAATATGTACCCCATCATTCCCTGTGTCTCAATGCAATCATCTCACACTTCTCTAAATTCAAGAGTTTTACGGAACTTCATATTTTAGGAAATCCCCCCGCATCCTTGCAATTAATCTCATGAAATTCTGAAGCATAAAATAGCCCAGATGCAATCTTACCAAAGCCCTGTATAATTGCAGCAAGTCAGTTCCCCCTAACAATAAAGCACAACATATGATTTCCATTTCAAGTTGGCTTCTATTCATCATGTTTACTTTCAGCATTTGATGAACTAGCAGACTAAAGTCCCTCTGTGTACCAACCTATGGACAAGTTGGAGGCCCCAGGATGCCTCCTGATCTAAACCTGCATACAACCCTTATATAATATAAATCATAGTTACACCTTTCCCATTTATCATGGCAGTACCTGCTTGGCCGTACTTTTCCGCTGCCCAGCTGAGCCTCAGGTCATAAGCACGTTGCTAGGCATTTGCCCAGGTGTTTGGCTTACTGGCTTATTAATTACGTTTATCCTTTGAAGTGATCCAAACCCAACACCACAGGTTGTGGCAGCTGAAATACTCATTCCACCAGCTGCTATCCCAATTGAAATCCTCTTTTTCATGTAGTTTTGCCCAAAATGATGCCTGGTCCTGGGAATGAGCAATTGCAACTCCAATCAAATCCAGGGCCTTTCACCTTTCAGGTTACAATACCAGGGTGTATCAGTCAAGTATGGCATGCGTCAGGTACAAACTGCAGCTCATACTGAGTCACCTACTAGTAAATCCCATCCCCTTAACCCTGCAATGTTCCCTCCTGCAACAGCCTGGTACTCTAGTAGTGTACTTGATCATCTCTGAGGGAGAGTATCTAATTAGTATCAGCTACAGTGAAGTTTAATAGTGAATTTTCTGAGAAATGTCAGAATGGCATTGGGATAATCAACTAACCACCTATGTGCAGAAGGGGGTGATGGTATGTTGCTTTTGATTATGCTTTTAGTTCTATAATGCAGTACAAATTTATTGAATTTGCCTGTTTTCTAGTGTTCAAACTGAGTCACAACAAAATACAAAATGGCTGTAGATAGCAGAATTATTTAAAATATGTAGAGATGTTTTATACCATTTTCTTATTATTTATCCAAGTCTGTTTCTGTGTGCAAAATTTTCCAAAACAGGGTATTATTTATTCGACCTGTGGTCATAGGTAACCCAATTTCCAGCATTGAATTTTTGTAACACGTTATCTGAACAAAGATATTGTTCCAATATGAATTAATAATGGCTTTGAAAATCACGTTTCCCCCCACCAACTTGCTACAATCTTCCTAAAACTGCAGAGTGGCAAATTGTAAAAGAATATTTTGCATACAATGCTCAGCACTCCTAATCTCCTGACTTTGCCAGATGGTTCAATTTCACAGATTTTGTTTGAGTAATTTGACTGACAGCATTTTATAACATTTTATTCAAGCAAAGAAAATAATTTTCATTTTTTAGAGAGGAAAATTTTCAAGAAGCCATTCAAATTTTAAAAGCTGTCAGGTCTCCAGTGTTCAGATGCTGCAAACACTAGTTATTTTTTTCAAAGCAAGATACAGAGTCGGATCCAGTTGCAGATGGGGTAATGTATCTTGGATCTTTGTTGTGTGACTGTTAATTATCGAGTAAAACCGAACTAATACAAAACACCATCTCCTCAAGGTCATACCTTTATTTACTGACAAATCAAAACAAATTTACAATGCAAATACAGTATGTTGAAAAGATTTGTTGTTTATTACAACAGCTATTACTGCGATCATTCCACAATTACTAACTTCCCTTTCCAATGCAGAATTGGTTATTTAGTTGCAGATGTGTAATTACCTGCAACTGTAATTGCATCCCTACAGTATGGATTCACTCAGAAGACACCACGTATAGGAAAAGCAATGCACATTTCAGAAAAAAGTAAACAACACTAGCTTTCAGTTTAAGCAGATTCATCTTCTGTGACAAAGATGAACCAATCCGGTCAAAAATATTGCACATGGTCAGAATAATAATTCATATAATTTTGTTTTACATATATTCACTATTCATTATAAAGTGTCATAAATCATTATTTATCCAGCCGATATGTAGGCCTCCACTGCATTGCTTCTTTCTGCATGATTTGACCTAGGTCAGAAATCAGGGAAAATAACCTTTAATATGTTCTAAACGACCAGTTTGTAAAATTCAAATTGCACGGATACACATGGAAAATCTGGGAATATTTTTGTAAGGGCAGTAATGTGGAAAGAGCCTTTCACAAACTAAATTCAAAATGTGATCGTACAATAAACCTGTGAGCTTAGTCAGGGAAACAGACATAGCTCCATAGCAGCAGCAGCGAGTCTACACAAATAAGCATGTTGCACAATAAATACCAGTCATTGCTTTAATTAGGAATTCAATTGCAGTTGGAAACCACTTGCCTCCAGTGAGATTATACCATTTAACATTTCTATTAACATTTTTAATCGTTCTTCTTCATTTTAATTTACCCTGCTGTGTTTTCATCAACACAAGCAAAACCTCTTGTTTTCTCTTTTGAAAACGTTAATAGTGTGAGAAAATTGCTGTCTGGATTTTGTTTTAAAAAAGAGAAATCATTGATGGAGGTACATATTGGACTTGTATTTCACATATGCTCATGATGTGCTGCTGCTTTATTTTGAGTTCTAGCACAGGGAGAGGTTGTCGGGCAGAGAGAAGATTCAATTAAGTCCTCCAAGCACCCTTGAAGAAGTGCAATGTCCTCAGTAACTCTTCAGTATCTCTGACCCTTAACCAAGAGGGGATGGAGCATTTAGGAAAGGAATGAGAACTTTAAGTTTGTTTACATTAGCAGATAATTCATCCAAAGCAAGAGTTGCAAGCTGTCACACACTCTATGATTTCCTCAAAAGACCGCAGCAAGTATACAACTGGCCTTGGGTTTTATTTCCTCCTGGCATTTCTGCTCTTTTCTAAAGTTTAATTATTTTTCCGATTTGCTCTTGTGTGTTTTACTAATGTTCAGCTTGTTATTCTGTGGGAATTGATTCTGAGCTTTAAGACCACGTTATTTTTAAACCTACTACCATCTAGAAAAGCCATAAGTTCTTGAAATTCAATTTTCAAGAAGTTCTGTCTGTAAGCAGTAGGAAGCCCACCTTACAAGATATCCATCCATTTACCCTGCCGCCCGTGATTTGCCATTTCTGCGGAAGAGTCTGCAGTTACAACATTTCCTACAACCGCCATTTCAGAACCAAAAAGAAACAGAGTGCAAGTAATTTATCCCAAGTTCCAAGGGACTACCTAGGGAAACAGAAAAGATACTACTTCTAACACAGATGTGAAAAATAAGTTGCAGTAATATATAATTTCAGGCAGTTTTAACATTGGAATAGACATGCCAGGATGCCAAGAAGAACATGTAAGGACAGTAGGGCCAGAAGAAATCCAAAGATGACAAAATAATAAAGTAATTTGCCTGACGAAGGATCTCGGCCTGAAACGTCAACTGTGCTTCTTCCGATGGATGCTGCCTGGCCTGCTGCGTTCCACCAGCATTTTGTGTGTGTTGTTTGAATTTCCAGCATCTGCAGATTTCCTTGTGTTTGGAAAAGTTTGACTTTGACGGCACATAAGTACTGTGCTGCACCAATGGTTTTTGTAACCGCCTGGTGAGGGAAATCATTGAAATAAGTCTAGAGAATAAGAATTTCAACAAAGACGAAAGTCTCGCTCTAAGAACTGGAATACGATTTTAAACGAGGTGGGACAGCGGAAACCTAATTGGCTGAGCACTAACCAATCAGGAGAGACAGACGACGGGATTTCACTATATATACTACCAGACTAGACATGCCTAGACACCATCCCTGATGAAGATAGCTGAGTTTGTCATCAAAACATCGGTGAAAATTGCACCTGGACCCACCTGGAAACCCGAGGAGATTTTATGCTTGCAAAGAGATTGAAACTCCTGCATTGGTTACTTTCAGTGAACAGGGGGTTAAAAAAACAATTAATGCAATAGCTAACATTAGTGAATATAAAAATTATGATCTGAATTATTCCCTTCTCTGTAGGAATTTACTATTGTGAGGACAAGTGCTTGTTAAATGAAAGTGAAAAACAGCAGATCCTGGAAAGCTGCAATTAAAAGCAGAAAATGCTGGATCCCTTCAACAGGTCCGGCAGCATCTGCTGAAAGAGAAACAGGGTCAATATTTCAGATGGAAATGTTGGCTGTGTTTCTTTGTCAGGGCGATACAGTGGAATCTGATGGAGTTATGTTGGACTATTTAGTTGAAAGGCAAACATATATAACTTCACAGCGCAGCTATTGTAAGAGTTTTAGATTTGAAGTTTGAACATCATTTTGAGTTAGATACCGACAGATTTGGATTTAGGTTGCAAGCAGATGGATGAGGTGCACACCCAATTCTGGCTTTCAGCCTAAAAAAATTTGCCACCAGCCCTGAGCAAATCTGATGTCCAATAGTTGGCTGTCTTTCAGATGCAGCAATAGAAACACTGCTGGACAGTGGGAGAGTTCAGAGACAGTCAACATCAAGATCATTTTTACTCTCTCTTGTCAACCACTAAAACTGACTCAACCATAAAATAACAACTACAAAACAAAATCCCATCTGTTGTTTGTTAGAACAAAACTTCACTGAAGGCCGTAAAGAAAAATGAGACACACCAAACCATCTTCCAGTCGTTTGAAGGGCAGGAAAGCACACAGAACGGTGATAAAGGTAGAAAGCTTTTCCTTTATATTTAACATGAGAAACAAGCAAATGTTCCTTAAATTTAATATATTACTAAAATAAAATGAGTTTTTCAAGGATTCATGACCTGTCTATAAGGCAACAGGCCTAAAAATGATGCATTTTAAAGCTTATGATTTTTTTTTACAAAATATCATTGCCGAATACTTGGAAAGCTTATTAAAACAAACTGAAAAAAAAACAACTAAGAAAGCTAAAAAATGGAAATAGGATGAAATAAAATCCAAGGACAACAGTAAACTTGCTGTGGTCTAGTGAGGATTTCATACAGGATGTGACAGCATGTGACTGTTACTATGTTTACATTCACAGATAATTCATCCAAACTGAATGTGGTATCAAAGCATTCACATTCCATCTGTACACGACCATTGAGTGTCAGATGGTTGGAGATACCAGCCCGACCATTGTGCTGTTCTTCCCTCTTGGCAACAAGTGTACATAAATTCAGATCAGGCTATTTGCATTGACTGATTCAAATCTTTTTTTGTTTCATAGTCACCTTTTAACCACAGTTCAGAGGTGGAAGGTGGAGGTTCAGTTTTCAATGCAAATACACTACGAATAGAAATTTAAATGTGCAGTCTGAGTTCCGTGCATGTAGGCATGGTTAAAATCATTTACATGTATATGGTATCTTTCAGGGCTGCAAGATTCCCTAAAGTGTATCACAACTGATAAAGGATTTTGGGAGAATTTGTACATTGCAATCACTGCATTCTTCATAACCACAATGACAAATTGTTGGATTTTAACTGCTAGATACTGAAGGTGCAATTGATGGAGAAGTGTTAGTGGGGTACCGGATTCATATTGAGTCCAAAATCCAAAGAATTGTTAAGTGCACCTGTCACAAATCTTTTTCGCTCTTTTTTTTGGGAGACCATGGAAAAGGTAAAGGGAGTAAATTGGAGAGAGAGAAGAAAATGTTGGAGATCAGCAGAGCAAAGCGATGCCTATCTGTCAGAGATTCTCACCTACCAGATGTAATCCACTCACAACACCTATAATAGTAAATATTGTTGACTTAGTATCAATAACCAGTGGAATGTAACCATGTTCAACCATTATGATCTGGAAAAGACTCATTCATGTATTTTGTCTCCCACAGGGGTCTACACACATGCAGCAAGAGTTGGATGAAGTTGCTGAGGACATTTCATCAGAAGAGTTAAATCACTTTGAGGGATCTCCAATCTCATGCAAATAGTCACACTATGATAGATCAGACAGACAGATAGTTTGGTTTCTACTGTTGACTCATGCTTCGGAAATAAACAAGAGCAGATGGTGTAGCCAAGGTCAAAACTATAGAGTCTGAACTGGAGGGAGAAAGATAACTTACTTACAAACACACAAATTAGGAGCAGAAGTAGTCCACTTGGCCCCCTTGACTTTGCTCTGCCCTTCAATAAGAAGATAACTGAGCTGGCTGTGACCTCAACTAAATATCCCCATCTACTCACAACAAACTTTGACCTCCTTACTTACTCAGAATATGTCTGCCTATGCCTTGAAGTATTAAAAACCTCTGTTTCCATGACCCTAGGCAGAGCTCTCCTCCCTCCAAGTTCTGTAGATGACATACTTGAGGGGAAAGGTCAAAAATAGGATAACTGTGGAACAATTGCAGAGAACAGCTGTGGATAAGCAGATGATCGAACCCCGTACCACAAGGCTGCAAAGAGAGTAAAGTTCATCACAAATTTAAGTTTCAGGCATCTGCAGTGTTTTCTTTAATGTGTAGGACAACCAACCACATAGAACACAAAACAGTACAATCAAAAGGATATATACAGGTTTTGAACAAGAGTTTGCAGGTTCTGGCCACAATAAGTAGGTTCACCAGTAGCCTAGCATCAGCTGAGTTTTCCTTCTTATTAACCTGAGGCAAGCCATTCTGCACAGAGACAGCAGTGCAAGTGGATTACACTGTATATTCATGGTCTTCTGCTACTGAAGCCCTTCCAATACAAGGATCGATTTGTTGTGCATTCTGAGATGCTTTTCTGCACACTGCTGTTGTAGCACGTGATTATTTGAGTTACTGTCACCTTCCTGTTAGCTTGAACCAGTTTGGCCACTCTCCTCTGACCTCTCTTATTAAGAAGGATGTTGTTTTTGTTTTACACACTTTCCCTCTAAACTCTAGAGACTGTTGTGCATAAAAATTCCAGGAGAACAATAGTCTCTGGGATACTGGCACCATCTGGCACCAACAGTGATTCCACGGTCAAAGTCACTTAGATCACGTTTCTTTCCCATTCTGAAGTTTGGTCTGAACAACAAAGGAACCTCTTGACTATATCTGCATGTTTTTATGCATTGAGTTGTTACCACATGATTGGCTGATAAAATATTTGCATTAACAAGGTGTACAGGTGTAACTAATAAAATAGTCACTGAGCTTACATTATTTTTCCATCAATAATCCCTCTCCCTGAGTAGATCACCAAAATGTTCAGTTATGCTCCCATTGTCAGGTCTCTCATGACAGAGGCATAACTGTAAAGCTGAGAAGTCTTCAACTAATTGTGAATTACAGTGTGAGAAGTTTGCCTCAGCCAGGAATTGCACACATTAAAGATATAGTAATGTTGGAGTTACACAAGGTTACTTTTTCCCATTCAATGGAGATAAATATCTTCGCCAGCTCCTCTTTCTGTGGTGCCAGCATTTGGTTGTTTGAGAAGTGGCCGTTTCAGTTAAGTGATTGTGAATGAAAGAGAAGCCCTGAACTGATAGTTTCAGACTGAGTATGAAAGGTATGCTTTGTTGGTTGCAGGATTACTCATGTAGTGGCACTGGAAGTTAGAAGAGCTGGGGGGAATGATGCTTGGCTTTCACCTGATGGGCAAGTTGCTAATATCTGCGTGAGTGTCACAATAATCAGGACATTGTGGGCAGCATTGTGCCCTCCATCACTTTGTCTTTATCACCTTCATATTTATTTTCTTTCACAGAATCCTTTAAAGAAATTCGACACATTTTCCTGCATGTCCAAACCTCACTGCTGGACAATGTTGGATGAAACACACCAGCTGTACACCAAGACAGTGGAAACTTTTCTACGTGATGGGTGCCGCTGGGTGCTCAATGTATATCTTAACTGGCCATGATCACGAAGGATAATGTCCCTCACTTATACAAAAACAGCCGGATGTGCAAACCATTCATTCTGACTGCTATCAAAGTTCACTAGTCAGTGGTCTTTGCCATCAATATGCTAATGCTTGTCTGATCCTGAATTTGTCTCTGGCAAAATCACAGAGTGATCCTGTGGCAAAAACATTAAGGGACGTGATAACTTTAAACAATGCCCGGGAAAACAAGATCAGTGTGTCCAATTAACACCAGCAAGTGGACAAGATCTGGTGTACACCCTGTACTTCCTGTGATGTTGTTCTTATCTTACGCTTGCATTCTCCTTATGCTGTAGGTAACTTACTGCAAGTGGAACCTCTATGCTTCTCATCCGTCTCTTGTGAAGATACAGATTTGTAACCAGTAGGCTGCTGCTGCTAGTTGTCGACAGAGCTCCTCCAATCAAATCTTCAGGCAGTAACTTGACCTCCAAATGGCAGTCCTTTAAGATTGAAAATACTTTAAGTCCACTTCACTTTGTTACTTTGTTGTTGTTGTTCAGTCGTTAAGTTGAGTCCGACTCTTCATGACCTCATGGACTCCCGCACACCAAGCCTTCTTCTTGGAAATTGTCTCTAAAATCCCCTAAGGTCATACGCATTGTCTGAGTAATATTATCTATTCATTGAAGCCTCTGTCGTCCTGTCCTTCTTTTACCTTTTGTATTACCTAACATGAGAGTCTTCTCCAAGGAATCCTGTCTTCTCATGATGTGGCCAAAATATTTGAGCTCTTGTCTCATAATCAAGCCTCCTAGTGAGCAGTCTGGCTGTATTTCTTCAAGTATTGACTTGTTGGATCTTCTTGCTTTCCAAGGAACTCTTAACACTTTCTGCCAGCATCCAAGTTCAAATGCATCAAGTTTGAATTTGAACTTGAACTTTGTTACTTTAGAGATGACTAATGAGGCCCATATGGGAACCACAGGCTCTTTCCACAGATGAGAGTAACCTCTCATCGAAAGCATCTGAGCAAATCACATCCCAGAAGTTGGGATCAGCTTCTTTGCAGATTTCCCTGAAATGGCTTCAGTCTGATTTACTTTTGTCATACTCTTGTTATGCTTTCACTGGTAAATTCCCAGAACCGTGCATAACTCTGAGAATCAATGATAAAAGGAAAGACTTGTGTCTGTACTATTCAAATTGACAGATTACTTTTTTGTTAAATCTCAACCTACCTAGCTTTGCCACGAGGAGTCTATTGCAGTGAAACCCAGAATTATGAGTTGGGATGTCCTTACAACGCTGTCAATTTGGCTGTTTTCAGCTCCCTCACATGTTCCCAAATTTGCACTTTCCTTGATTTAAAAATCCAACTCAAACTAAGTAAAATGTTAAATTAATTAATAATCACAGAAGTTCAGAAAAGATCCATATTGCTTGCTATACAGTATATACTAAAAAATTAATGACTGAAGGTTCCATTGTAATGTTTTGTTTTCAAATAAAGTCACTCTTTAACCAACGAAGGAGAGCGAGACCAAAGTGAATCCTAATTTCACGTTAAATCAAGACGTGGTTGACTGTGTCAAATGCTTGCCTTGGGTCAGCAGCAAAAACATTCTCACAAGTTCAGCACCGGCATCAGCAGTGAGCTATCTATCAAAAACATCAAACAACGATGTACAGGAACAGTGGCAAGTCCTCAAGTGAACTTGGGTCAATATTATCATTGCTATTGCCAAATAAAAATTGGGCTGGCAATGACAGCTTTTTAAGAACTTACAGAACAATAGAAATATGAATTATGGGATTATAATCAACACAAAATGGCAGATTTTTAACTATTAATTGTTTTGCATTGATAGCTGATTTAAAAAAACTGGCTTGTAGTTTTAGGAATAAGTGATGTTAAGTATAGTTCAAAATCAAACTCTCAATGTGTCTTAAAGAAAGGAATAAAAGTAGGAACTGCCTTAATGTGTCTTAGGAATCCTCATTATCATCCCTAAACACTTTACAGCCAGTAAGTGATTGGCAACTTATGCACAATTAGCTCCCACAAACAGTAATGTTGTAATGACAAGATGAACTCTTTTCCAAGATACCAGGAAAAACTTCACTCTTTTCCTCTGAAATTGTGCAATGGAACCTTATGCAATATTAACAGTGCAGTTAGTTTTGGATGGATGCAGCAATCGTGAATATCAGAAAATAAGGATTGTGCATTGTTCCTTCCTAGTCAAATGGGTTAGTTATGTGTCCTTGAGTCTGAACCTCTTGCAAATTCTCTTCTGATCTCAGAGAAATTTTGAAAAGAAGTATGTATAGGTGGAACTTCTAAATATCTCCAATGAAGGGTCCTAATGAGTCTTGATGAAGGATCTTGGCCCAAAATGTCAACTGTTTATTCCTTTCTATAGATGCTGCCTGCCATCCTTCATCATTTTGTATGCATTACTCTGGATTTTTAGCATCTGCAGAACCTCTTCTGTTTCTAAATATCTTTGCTTTCACACTGATTTTGATGGAGAGGGTGCATACTGAACCTGCACAGAGCGGATGATCCTTAGTGTTATTCTTAAGTTTTTTTTGAGTTAAGTTATCTGTACAGCAGTGGAACCTTAACTATTTGTGGATTCAGAAGGAAAATGATCAGCTCCAGTTCCCCAACCCTACCTGTATATGCATTAAAGGGAGTGAATCAGAGGAAGAATAAGCTGCTATGTCCCTATGATGGGCAAGTTATCTACTCCCTACTCCACAGTCCAGCCACATTGTGAACAAATTTCAAATATCTCTACTTCTAGCCTGGAAACAGCTCAAATTAATGAAAATTAGTGAGCATTGGTAGCATGACAGCCACTACCAATGCAGTCCTACTCTGTTCTGTTATAAGTACAGCAAAAAAGATGGCAGTGAAGACGTCCTGGATGAAGAATAGATCTCATTTGCATCCTTTTTGTGATTCCAACAGAACTATCCAGGCAGGTATGGCATTCTACTGAATGCTCTCTCTCCCAATCCCCATGCTGTCCCTCTTCTTACTGTTTGTAATCCTTTCTCCTTGAAGTGTGCCCATTCTCAGCTCAACACGTCTCTCAGCTTGAGGCTTTGGATGAAAACCAAAAATCATAAACAGATGAAATTAATATTTGCTGCTTATCAAAGGGGGGAAAAATCTGGGAAATGACTCTAATCGTTAATGCACAAATCAGGATTTCTCTTGACTCTGGTGATTCAGGCTTTTAACCCAAAATGTTGACAACTCTCTTTCCCCTCACACCCCTACAGATGCTCTCTGACCCATTGAGGTCCTCCAGCAGATCGTTTGTTGCTCCAAGTTCCAGCATCTACAGCCTCTTGGGTCTTCCTTCTGACATCATCGGCACTATATCTGAAACTTAAACTTACAAAGCATATGGCACACTTACTCCAAGAGAACAGAGGCTCAGTCATTTCTGTTCATGGCATACGCAATACTTAATATATTGTAGAGAGCCACAAACATGAGAAAATCTGCAGACGCTGGAAATCCAAGGCTGCACACACACGCACGCACTATGCTGCAGGAACTCAGGCGGTTAGGCAGCATCTATGGAAATGAATACACAGTTGATGTTTCAGGCCAAGACCCCTCATCAGGTCTGACCAGCTGAGCTCCTCCAGCATTTTGTATATTATAGAATGCATTTATAGGAGCCAGGGGCACACACACGAATTTAAATGTGGCAGAGTCTTGAGGGGCAGTTTATTATCCTTAATGTCACAGGAAGATACTGCGCACCTGCATCCTGTTGTAGACTGGGTTGGGGAAAGGGGGGAAATGATGTCCAGTTTGCTTCTCCCTTGCACCAGCTCCTGAATGGACCTGAATCATGGAAAGACACTTGGGAAGGGCCCGGTCCCTATGGACCCATTAACAAAGGATTGAGTTCGCACTGGTTCTATGAGCACATGGTAAATGAAGGTGGCTACGTCAGATCACCAATACAGTACTCCCACCCATCTTCATATTTTGGCACAGATTGGTAGGGCTTTGCACTATAATTACTTGTACCAACCAAGCATTGGTCACAATATTTAAAAAGTAGCAGTGTACATCAAGAACTAGGCCTACAAGAAAATAAGATGATCTACTGCTATTGATGTGTCTTTATGATCTCAGGATGACAGTTATACCTTTTTATAATCAATGAACTAAAAATGTAAATCTAAGAGCTATGTTGTTCCACTCTCTGTTAAACTGGGAATTACAATACGGGAAGAAAAAGAATAGGCAGGCATTAGTTATAAAATATGGCAGAATAATTTGCAATGTGAACTGGAAGACAGCCAGCAATCATTATTCCAAAGCAAGAAAGAAAGCTTCAGAGCATTCAAAACAAAGAATCATCTGGTCACACATCAGATCAGCCTGAACTTTAACAGAAACTTGAAATCCCTTCAGGGCTTTGCATCTGTGTGCTGTCAATACTCAGTTAATTTTACTGTTTCTCTATCACGTGCGATAGGGACAGATGTGTACTGAATAAAAGTCAGAATTCAATTTAGACTCCTTCTGATGTAAGATTATTTGGCATTACAGTTTTTATATGACTAAGATATGGCACTTCATGATTACGGTGATAATTAAGGACTAAAAGAAATTACTGCCCAATGGTTTTGTTTGATTACCACAGAATATGCAAGTGGGAACAATGAAGTCAGGTAGGAAATCCCTTGTTATAGTTTCCCAATTCATTCAGTTTACAATCTGTGAACTGCCCTTCAATGATCTTCATTCCCATTTATATGGGAGGCAGGGTTTAAAGGTCGGCACAACATTGTGGGCTGAAGGGATAGTACTGTGCTGTACTATACTATTCTATGTTCTATGTTCTGGTTCAAACAATTGTGAGAACACATTTTAAATATTAACAAGTCAAAGAACATATCTCCATCTGGCAATATACCCTTCCATTTCTGCATGGCAAGGTCTTTAGTGCCACACATTTTGTACAGAGAAAGTCTATGTGAAGGTAGCTCAATAGTTGGCGCAATGCTATTACAGTGCGGGGTGTTGGATTTCATAATTCAATTCCAGTGTCCTTTGGCGCATCTTCCCCGAGAAATATGTGGGTTTCCTCCGGGTGCTCCAGCTTCTTCCACAGTGAAAAGAACTGAGGTTATGCCAAACTTGGTCGTGAAAAATGACTTGAGCACTCAACTCATTGAAGCATATTCAATGGAGATTAGGCCAAATATAGACTTTAAACAAGTTAGTGAAAAGTCCTTGGCAAGTAGGATCAAGGTGAATCCCAAGGCATTCTATAGATACATCAAAAGTTAAGAGGATAACGAGGGAGAAGGTGGGATGCCTCAAAGATAAAGAGGGGAACATTTGCTTGGATGCAGAGAATGTGAGTGAGGTACTTAATGAGTACTTCAGTATTTACCAAGGTAAAGGATATGGAGGACCAGGAGATCAGTTCTGAGTGTATAAATACATTAGGACATTTAGAGATCAAGGAAGAGGAAGTGTTAGGCATCCTAATCATGATTAGGATCATGATTAGGGCCTGATGGGATTTACCCCAAGTTATCAAAGGATGTAGGAGACGAGATTGTTGGGGCCTTGACTAGTATATTTGTGTCCTCTCCAGCCACAGGCAAGGTCCCAGTTTTGGTCACCTATCTACAGGAAAGATGTAAGTAAGTTTGAAAGAGTAGAGAGAACATTTGCAAGGATTTTACGGGGTCTGGAAGACCTGAGTTATAAGAAAAGATTGAATAGGTTAGGATTATATTCTTTAGAACATAGAAGATTGAGAGGAGATTTGATAGAGGTATACAGAATTATGAGAGGTATAGAATAAGTGTCAGCAGGCTTTTTCCTCTGAGGTTGGGTGGGACGAGAACCATAGGTCATTTGTTAAGAGTGAAAGGTCAGAGTTTAAGGTGAACATGAGGGGAAATTTCTTCACTCAGAGGGTCGTGAAAGTGTGGAATGTGTTGCATGCGAGTTTGATTTCAACATTTATGAGAGGTTTGAACAGGCACACGGGTATAAGGAAGATGGAGGGATACGGACATTGTGTAGGTAGGAGGGATTAGTGTTTGGGTGTTTTTGATTTAGCTGGTTTGGCACAACATTGTGGGCTGAATGGCCATTCCTGTGCTATAACGTTCTATGTTCACAGGAAGATGTTTCTAATGTAGATATTCCAGTTTACCAATTTTAACCATATAACCATATAACAATTACAGCATGGAAACAGGCCATCTCGGCTCTTATAGTCCGTGCCGAACTCTTACTTTCACCTAGTCCCACCGACCTGCACTCAGCCCATAACCCTCGATTCCTTTCCTGTCCATATAGCTATCCAATTTAACTGTAAGTGACAACATCGAACCTGCCTCAACCACTTATGCTGGAAGCTCGTTCCACACAGCTACCACTCTCTGAGTAAAGAAGTCCCCCCTCATGTTACCCCTAAACTTTTGTCCTTTAACTCTCAACTCATGTCCTCTTGTTTGAATCTCCCCCACTCTCAATGGAAAAAGCCTATCCACGTCAACTCTATCTATCCCCCTCATAATTTCAAATACCTCTATCAAGTCCCCCGCTCAACCTTCTACACTCCGAAGAATAAAGACCCAACTTGTTCAACCTTCCTCTGTAACTTAGGAGATAAAATTAATTAATCATATTTTATTGTTGCAGCATTTTCCACTTTTATTTGGTATCAAGGAGTGCCAGACCAGATGTGTGGTAGACTGCTGTTTAGTGGACCTTTTAAAAATAAGGCAGAGCAATAGTTTAGTCAAATTTATTTGGAAAAATGTTACTTTATATTTGAATATGCTGTTCATCTGCCGTATTTGAGGTATCACACACTAACATTACATTTTGTTCAGTAGTTTAGTTCTGTTTTAAACAATTAAGATTTGTTCATTTGATTAGAATTGGATGGATTCTGGAATTCAAAGTTCAAAGTACATTTATTATCGAAGAATGTATAAATTATACAACCTTTAGAATTGTTTGCTTACAGGCAGCTACAAGGCAAGAAACCCGAAAGAATTCAATTAAAAAAAAATTAAAGACCAACGTAGAGAAAGGGGGAAAAGTCCGCACGAATCATTCATATAATAGAAGTGAGCAACAACGTTCTGAACCTAAGTGAGTTCTTAGATCCAAACCCTGGAGCAGCCCAGGGTAGGATCAAAGCCTCAGTATTGGACCATCATAATAGTGGACATGGAGCACAGCAGCCGGGGCAGTCTTCATAGCCCCAGGACCATGGAGAGAGGAGTCATCATTGTGGGAGTGCAAGCAAAATCGACTCTCGCCTCCGATCCTGATACCCTGTCTTTCCAGACTGTCCGAACAGCATATCATACCTCACACTAGAACCTCGGCACCACTGCAGTGAAGGCTCTGGGTCAAGAACATGCCGCCAGCAACTCACTCCGGGCCCAGATTTTGCCACCCAGCTCAAAGCCGCTCTTGATTTCTGCAGATCAGCTTGGCGCCCAGAGCAATCCAGCCTCTCTCCTGAGCCAGTTGTATGGCCATTAGGACTCCTCTGCCCCGAATTCTCCTCTCTGAATGGCTCACAATGTTTGCATCGATTCTGTAGCCTACCATCAGTGAACTTGCTTCACCTTCGCTTCCCTCTTCATTGTTTGCGGTGATAAATTACTACAATTTACTGCAGAAAAAGTGTCATTAGCAATTTTTTTTAGTTTAATTTCTTGCTTTTTGAACTACCAGTGAGCTGGCACACATGTTTAGTAGCACCATCTTAAACCAGAAGTTATATAATATTGGCTTTTACTATTCTTAAGAATCTTGTATTTTGTATATTTCCTGTCAATTGTGTTAATCAGAAATTATTCTTCCAACATTTCTTGCTTCATTCAAAGAGCAATACTTTCCAACTCTGTTCCCTAATCTGAAACACATTTTAAAACTATGTTTATATATATGTACCAAAAACAACATATTTGCTAGAAAAAAAGGCCACATATTGTAAAAACTGAACAGCTACATCTTATTGCCAGCAAGGCCTTTTGCCGGTCAACCAGGCATCACCTGAAGGTAATATTTGGTTCTAACGACCCATAGGCTCTGCCATGGGAGACTGGCTATTTATGAGTTGAGAACTTTATAATACACATGCTCTACATCTGTTATCCTTCAGGTATTATGTGATGATGGAATCAAAGCAAAACACAGGAGCTTAAAACTGATGAACTATAAAAATTACAAATCTAAAGTATAGAAAGCACTTAGAAGACTAACAATGAGTAAACTTCTATGAACTTAGGAAACCAAATCCATTCCAGATGTTAATCAAAAAAACTAAATGAGAAAAAAAAGAATCACTAATCAAAATATATCAAGAATTTAGTCTGCCATTTTTCTTAGTTTCAATGCAGAAATCTCAATTATTATAGGACCTTATTTAAATAAAAACAAAATTATGCATTTACGAAATGCATTAAACCTACTTCAATGTCTACCATTAAACCAATTTATTGATGCTTTAAGTGGGAGACCTCAGACTTCCTGTAAAATCAAGGTTTACAGTCAATATGTTTTACCATATCTATCACTTTGTCAGCTTAGTGGAGCTGTCATCTTCACCATTGCTTGCAATTCCCAGGATTCTGCAGGTTGAACATATGGAGAATATTTCAGAATCCATCAGCTTGATTATGCTGTTGTAATTGCTATTTTTTTAAGCAAGACTCCTGATTTCTCATCACAGAAGATCGAGGGTCTGTGACCTTAATTTTACAATTCTATTTTAAGTATAGAAACACAATTTTCTCCTGTAGGCCTTAACCCAAACATTTGTTGCTTGATGTAATTTTGGTGTAAAAATTAATGCCCGGATGGTGGCTCTTACCCAACTTGGAAAACTTAATGATAAACACCTTTCTACTCCTGGCCTATGACAAGACAATCACTGCACTTTCCTTACAATACGTATGTATGAGACAAAATGTAAATGTTACATGGTTTCCCACTGGATCTGTAAATTATCTACCAAAATGAACTCACTATTGAAAATTGAGTTGATTGTCAAGCCTAGGACTATCTATGAGATCCCAGCAGTTACTATAGCCATCAGGGTGTACCTTTTTCACTGCCATATATTATACATAACTGGCAATTTCTAGGATTAAGATTCTACAGTAAATATTAGGCCCAATAGCTCATTAATAAATATCCTGATACTAATAATAAGTACTTTATTGATCCTGAGTGGGAAATTATTTTGTTTCAGCAGCAACATTTAAAAACACAGAGCAATAATAATAAATAATAATAAATATAATAATAATATTAACTAATAATAAAGTACAGAATAATAATACACACTATAATAATTTACCAATGTGCAATACTGTGCAATAATAATGTACAAAATAATAAAACAGAGACTATTGTACTATGATCTGTGTTCTCCCGTTGCACAGAGATGAACTGCTGTACATGTTTATTGCATTTGGTGGGAAAGATTTTCTGTAACAATCCTGCTCAAAAGGGTGCTCCTCTGCTTATTCAGTAGGTCATGGAGAGGATGTGCCTGATTGTCCATAATGGATAACAGTTTGTCTAGTGACCTCCCTCCACCACTAACTCAAAAGAGTCCGGATTGCAGCAAGGATACATTCAGTCTTTTTGATTTGCTTATTTAGTCTTTTTGCAAAGACTTTATTTTGTCTTTATTGTTGGTCATGACAACCAGATATGTACAGGAAACCATTCAGAACTTTATCTATCCATCACTCCTCTAGTTTGAGGTTTGTAAATATAGATTTTCAACACAAACTGGATTCAGGAAATGGCATTTTTCTTTCTGTGAGGAGAATAAGTTGATGCTTGGTACAAATATATATCATCTTGGGTGTCCATAAGAAGGATTTTAAATTTGTGATGACAGATGAAATATGTGGATGTTGTGAACCTTGAAGGTGAAGAGTAAATCTTAGAAATACTCGGGAGGTCAAGTAGCAGAAGTAGAGAGAGAAACTGTTAGGTTATCATGTGCATGGACTTTGGTCAGAAGTGAAAAATATTACAGATATAATAGTTTCAGAAAAGCACTATGGCAGAAAAAAGGGTACTGCTTTGAAGCATTGTATGCAAGTAGCACCTGTTGGCATTTCCTTCACCGCCCTGACTTTTGCTGGATCTGATTTCAGACCAGCTATGGCGATTTCCTTCATTTGGAACTTCACATTTTGCTGAAACATCTTCATTGCTTCATCATTCACATGCTCATCAGGGCTCTCAGTTATCAGTCATGGTCTAACTCTGCCTGTTCTACAAAATTCTCACTGTCATTTTCCCTGTCAAATGCTGCCTCCACTGTTCAAAAAATCCTCTAGTGCTGGGATGATTCCAAACTGTAATCTTCCATAAAAATAGTCATCAAATTGTGCTTTGAAACATGTGCTTTAAATATGAACTCACCTCCTTAAGCCCTGTATAACAGAACCTAAACTTTTCATCTAGCACACTGAAAGTTTATTTACTCTGATCTGGAAGGTGCTTCTAACATGTTAATGAGGAAATTTCTCTTCTTCAGAGCTTCAATAGTCTTCTGTGTCTGGGCAGGTTCTGAGCTTGTCATTTTATTTCACAATGTACACGTACACCAGCTGGGTACAGACATGGTCATTGGGACTCAGTCTCTCCAAATGGATGTTAAATTTCTCAATTTCTCAGTGACAGCAAGTAGAATGCACTTTGGCGAGTGTACTGCTGTCTGTTGAATCCGAAACGTTAATTCTGGTTCTCTTCCCACAGATGCTGCCTGATCCGCTGAGTATTTCCACATATTTTATCTCAGATTTCCAACATCTGCAGATTTTTGATTTTCATATACTGGTGAAGTCTTTCCTGTTATCATATACTCCATCTGCAGGCTCATCTTTTGTTTTGTTATACACCCTATTTTCCTTCTGATTTGCTACAACCATCGTTCCTTTCATTGTTTGTCTTCCCCTATCTTCCACCTCTTTCTCTACCTTCATTCTTTCCATCACCCCTCTCTCACTGCTTTAGTGTTTTAAAACCTATTACATCTACAACATTTTCCAGTTCTAATGGGAAGTCACAGCTCTAAAAATGTTGGCTCTGCTTCCTTCCATTCATACCCATGATTTGTTTGCAGTCGAGAACATTTACCTCACCACCTTTGATAAATTAAAGCCTGAAGGGAGAATTATTTCACCCTTAGTGACGTAGCTATGAATGTGCACTTATTTTACAATATTATCTGGAATATTCATTGGATTTTGTAAAGTATTGATAAATAAAACAAAAACTGAAAATTCTTTTTATTTATTACATGACTTTTGCTAATCACAAAATGGTCCCCTCAGCACTGAGGACACCAAAAGTGGGCTTTGCAAAATATCTCTATTAATTCAGAAATGTGACCCAAGATGCTACATGCTTGTATCTTGATTCTTCACTCCAACCTCACTTTGACATCTCTGCACTCTGTTTCTTACACTATTCTATCAAAGCTCAGTAGAAGTTCATGCAACATTGCCTCATCTTTCAATTAAGCACATTCAGCTTTCAGTAATACAATTTCAATAATTTCAGGTCATAACCACCGATCTCATTTTTTCAGATGGGGCTTGCTGGTGATTAATCTGCATCTCCTATTTAAGCATTTCCTCAATCCATTCACAATCCTAGCAACATCTTCTGGTCTTGCATCATCAACCTTTTCTGTTATTTAATCTCTCTCGCATTCCACACAAACTTTCCTCGCAGCTGCACTACTCCCTGCTCTTTGTATCAGAAAACTTTTACTTGCCCAATCTTCTTTTACCCTTCTGAAGAAAGGTAATCAGCCTTCAGCAACTCCAGATCTCTCACTGTGTATGCGGTCTAACCCATTGACTTTCACCAGAGTTTTCTGTTTTTATTTCAGACTTTCAGGTTCTCCAGTGTTTGATTTTGGTGTTTAGATTTTACCAAGATCTTGTTAATTTTGTAATTAGAAGACAACTTCAAAGTAATTCTTAATGACAACTGAAAAGAAAGATATTCACAATAAACAAGTGGTATAGGTGTATAAATCAGCCCCCTTCACCCTTACAAGTTCCGTTCAATTGCAAGAAGATTCAGAGAGCAATAAAAGAAAAGGAAGCCACTCAGTTGGATGTGGTCCCTGCTTTCTCCAATGAGTTTCTACCTGTTACTGAAAGCACGAAGAATTTGCTGTGATTATTAATATGGATCAGTCATCCTGATGCAGTTTATTGCCATGATGTGATGAACCCTTTCAAATATCAGAGGGAGCTGAAAAATGAGTAACATCCATGATAAACAGCTCTTGAGGGGAAAGGAATAAATTCCATTTCATTTTTCACCCTTTGACCTCCCTTTGAAGACATGCTTGAAATGAATTCTCTTGTGCTATATTACCTGATGGAACTGGAAACTAATTTTTCTAGTTCTAGTACTCTGAGGATAAGTAACAGTGGGTATCGCAATGTGTCATTGAGTTTTGGTGAATATACAAGAGCATCAGGCATTGACTTGACCACAGTTAATGAGGTTTATAGTCAAAACCCCATGAATTGCACAGGGCACCAATGCTGGTTTTCTCTGTGTTGAAAGACGAGTTCTGATCTATAAAATCCAGAGGATTTTGATTGTATAAACTTAGACAAAGGCTGTTCAATAAGCACATGAAGGTGCTGTTGGCAATGGCTGACCTTGAGCAAGATGTCAAAAATTCCATTCCAGTTTGATGCTTTCATAGAGCCTGGATTCTTTCCTTTTCCTGCAAAGTGATGTGAACAGCAAAGACCTGGGAAATCCAAATCAACACTTGTCGAGCCAATGATGAAGTGTCATAGATGATAAAGGTTTCAGATTTCTAAAGTTTTAGTGCTGAAGTCAGCCTTCAGATAACACCTCGCCAGGATCAGCTTGAGCTGGCCATGTTCATTCCACTGCATCATGGAACTTGATTCCATTGTTACCAGGAGCCTTGAGACTGTGATAGACTCCAGCAAATTGCCAAGGCAACTGCTGTCTTGCCCAGAGAAAGGATCAGTGGGTTTGTAGAGTTTAGGATGAGAATGTTGTTGCATCCATCACTACATTTCCAATAATGACCTTGGATTAAGATCTCCTTATGCTCCTAGCAGTGGCACTCATTTTCCACCGCAAGTTATATATAACATGAATATGATTTGTGATTATTATATACTCAATATCAGCTGTGGATTGAAAACAATAGTGACTGCACTTTCTACCATATTTGCAAAATTAAGTTTCTATCTGCTACAATAGAACTGAATTTCTGTGGCAGAATCCAACACACGAATCCTAATATTTTGAAAATTTGACACAATCAAAGAAAGTTGATTTTCTGTTCAGTGGTACCTAATAGGGCTGCCCAAAAGTAGCTATTGCTTTGGTTCTCAGCAAAGGGAGTCCTTTAAATTTTTCATTCAACCGGTGAAGAAATATCAAATAAATAAAATTTTCCATGTATCAAAGGGCAGCTTCGTAGAAATTTTAAGTAAGGACTGGAGGGGTTTCTACATTCATTTGTCCATCTTGGTCTCCTTATGGTGTGCCAGTGCAAACTCACCTTTCCCAAAGCCACTTCTCCTCTGTACCAGTCCAATTTCACCATTCCTGAGCTTGTTCATCCTCAGTGTGTTCTCTGGTCATTGCAAAATACAGTTCATGTCTTCTTGAATACATACTCATTCAACTTCTTCCAACAGACTACAGTGAATCATTATAGAAGGTATTTGTGAGGAATTACTATATAATAACAAAATAGCTATCATTAGAAACCAAGGAGGATGCTGCTATGCTTGAACACGGCTCATGTTCAGGGAAATTTTCACATATATCCCCGAAGCTGGCTGTGTGGCAATTCAGTGCAAAAAGAACACAACATATTGTAGCAGACGAGAAATGTGTCCTTCAACTTTAAGCTTACCATTGTGACTTCAGGATGATCAGACACCCTTTTGTGATAACCAAGAGGCTACAGAAGATTCCAAATACTGTATTAACTCCCATCGGGAGGAAGATTGTTACATGGCACTTCCAGGAAGGGTAAGGTGAGCTTGAAGGAATAGAGTTATTTATGAGAGAAGAAGCCAAAACTAGACTGAAAATGCTAGAGAGCTGTTTGGACAGGAAAAAGTAAAGGACGGAGAAAATTTCTAAATCTTTATGGACAGATTATTTTGAAGTTAATTACAATTACTAGAAAATCCAGTACATTTGAGACCAAAGTCAAGGACTTAGAGAGAATGAGTGGAGATATATGTCAAATGATACAAGAGTGGTAAAGGGCATAAAACAGTCAAAAAAGAGGGAGAGTTCATATTTTGTTATTTAAGTATTATTAACAGTTGTTCTGCATTTATTTAATTATACTAAATTACAACATGATATTTAACACATCAATAAATATGCCATATGCTTATGCTAATGCTTTCAAATTCATATTTAAGACAATATTTTGATGCAGCAGTTACATGATACATTTTAGATCTCATAATATTCATTTGAATTATGAATATTGAACATGGTTTCTATACCTGTAATGATATTAATAACATACAAGAATCAGGTAAAAATTGAATGTTATTAACCAATACAAGTACACTGTACATTGTAACTATAAATAATGAATTACATGTGCAATAAATTACAATCAGTGCAACATTCAGATACAATCAAAATCAAGAACAATTCAAGCAGTCCCTCACATCGATCCAGCTTTGTTTATCTCAGAGATACTCACAGTTAAGGATAGATTGAGAAAGTTCAAAACTTATTAAAATGATAATATCTGCCATCACAATCACTTGTTTGTAAGGAGAGGGGTAAGATATGCTTCAGATATGGCAGCACGCAAAGAAAAATAATTAAATATAAGGAAAAGACAGAGAATTGGCATTTATTTGGCACCTCACACCTCCTCATGATGTCCCAAAGTGATTAATAGCCAATGAAACACTGCAGAAATGTTGCTTGTAGGCAAACAGCAACTAACAGCTGCACAAAAGTCCTCACAAATTAGAATTAGGTAAATAATTAATCCATTTTGATACACTGGTTGAGGAAAATGTTAGCCAGAGCTTTTGAGGTAATATCCTGAATTTTCTCCAATTGTGCCAAGGGTTCTTCTGCATTTACCTCACTAATTGGAGAGAGTATCATTTGATATCTTCTCGCAAAGATGGCTCCATGATAATGTGATAGCCCTTTTCAGCTGCACTGAATTAACAGCTTCAGCTGTGTACCCATATTCTTTACTTGTACACAGACCTATGACCTTCTATCAGCATCATTAATGCTAGCATTAAAACTAATTCTTGTTTTTTTTTCCCTCCAGTCTTTGGTACAGGGAGTTAAGCATTGTGAACATCAAAAGAACTGGCCCACAAAGATATAGAAGGCTTCTTTTTCCAAACCTTGTCCTACTTAAACAGAATAACAGCTATGGACTCTCTCTGCCACCTCCAACTTGTAAAATTTATACTGTACATATCTTACCACATTTGTTGTCCTTGCCCTTGCTGATTTGCATTGGCATTTGGCTCACTAATACCTGATTGAAAATTCATCTTCTCACACTTAAATGCTTTTCTGGCTTTTTTTTCCCTCCTCGGATATTTAAAGATGTAGACATTATCACAAGGTTGTCTATTATTACCCATCCCCAGTATCTTCAAGCAGGTGGTGCTGAGCCTTCTTCTTGTTACTTTATAATAGATAAACTGGAATAAATTTTCTTGTGAGCTCTCCATTCACCTCTGATTTATCCAATCCCCTGGTTTTGCTTCATATTTTCTCCCAACAATGGCGGCCTTAAGTTCAAGTTGAAGGGCATTAAAATCTGGAACTTCCTTATTCTTACCTTATTCTCTTAAAGCTCACTATGATGTCTAAGCTTCTGGACACCTCTTCTGACATCTCTTTCATCTCAATATCCACTTTTCATTTCATTAGGCTTCTGTTAGTTACCCAGAGATATTTTTCCAATGTATTTAACACAAATAAAGTTGTTTCAGTTATAGTGGTAACAACATTTACTTATTCTTGATTTAAAAAAATACTTTGCTCACCACTTTGAGTTAATTATGAAATGTGATAGGTCAACTGTAGAGCATTTAGTAACTTTCACTTTGTGCTATCAATAGAACAATTAAAAAAAGAACAAGTTTCAGAACACAAACTTTCTAGCCTTCAACCAGGAATTACAAAGATGTTTGAAATGTTGGTTGTTATTGTAAGGGTTTTGAGAAATGGTGTGAGGAAGTCTTGTTATAATTGTTAAGGACTCTGGTGGGGTAATAGCCCTCAGTGAAACTTTTATTCAGTCACTGTAAAGTCACCAATCAAGGTTTCAATGGTACATCACCTGCAGTGGCAAGCAAGGGTTAAATTAAAATATGATGAACATAGCTGTCACACCATATGTACCAAAGGGGATAACTTCACTCACCCCATCATTGAAATGTTCCCACAACCAATGGACCCACTTTCAAAGACTCTTTGTCTCAAGTGCTCAATAGTTATTGTTTATTTATTTATTATTATTACTTCTTCTTGTACTGTATTTGCACAGTTTGTTGACACCCTGCACTCTGGTTGACCATCCAGTTCAGCAGTCTTTCATTAATTCCATTATTGTTATTATTCTATAGATTTATTGGTATGCCCACTAGAAAATGAATCTCTGGGTTGTATATGGTGACATATACGTATGTACTTTGATGATAACATTTACTTTGAACTTTGATCCCTTCGCCCCTTTTGCTACACATCACCATTTTCATAAGGAAATAAAATGGGTGACGTTTGTGTGATACCCCACCAGTGAAGGATAGAGCACATTATTAACAATTTTAAATTGGGCTTGGTTGAATAGTTGTGAACTCGGAAAATTAGGAGTGGGGATGTATATTGGTGATTGCACAGTGTTTAATTCCATTCCCGGTTCCTCAATGAATGAAATAGTTTGTGCTAGCACGCAGCAACTCCTGGCCTAGGCTCTTAAGTAACAAATAATATTCATGTCCCTAAAGTGCCAGTGAATGGCCATCTCGAAAATAATGGACTCGATGTATCTACTTCTGACGTGCTGTGGCATTACATTCATCAAGTCTCCCTCTACCAGTTTCCAGGGGTGGTGAGGGGGTCATCAATAAATTAACCAGCTACATAAAAACGGTGGCTACAAGAGCAGAGCAGAGCAGGGACTGAGTGACCTACAGCAGGTAATACACTTCTTGACACCCCTAGACCACTCTGACAGAGCCTCCTAAACCTATAACCTCCATCACCAGGATGGATAATGGAAAAAGGCAATGTGGAATGCCAGTGCCTGTAGTTTCCCTCCATGACATACATCATTCTGATTGGAAACACATCACTGGCTCTTTATTGTGAGTGGGTCTAACACCAGGTCTCCCCATCTAACAGCACTGTGGGAGTATACTCACCAACAGCGGTTCAAGAAGTTGGCTCACCACCGTTTCACAAGGAAAAAAAGTGGATGCCAATAAATGTTAGCCTTACTAGTGATATTGAGAACCTGGAAAATGAGTAAATGCAATAAATAACTAAATAAACCAGTTGCTTCCAGGGCTCATAATAGCTGGCAATAAAATGAAAATGAACTGCAGGCCTTGTGCAGTAAATTCTTGCAGGCCGGGAAGAGAGAAGGTTCCCTCCCTAACCAGGAAGCCTTTCTCCTTCAGGTAGTTTGAAGTTATAGCAAGTGACCAAACTGATAATGGAATGGAAAACAGACTGATTCTTCGAATGAGTGGATGGGCCACTGAGGAAAAATTGCACAAGGTAGGCCTATAGCCTCAGTAGTTTAAAAGGAGAGCTTGTCTCACAGAGATACAGAAGAATATGGGCGCAGTTGACAGGGTAGGTGCTGTGAGGACGTTTCTCCTGGTGTGGAACCTCTAGGCTGTAATCTCAGGGCAAGTGTCAGCCACTGAGATGTGAACCTTTGGAATTACCCATTTCTGAGAGATGGAGAAACTGGCTTATTAAGCATGTTCAGTGCCAGGATAGATTTTCTCCCCATCCACAGGTGAATAAAAGGCTGCCTTTGTTCTTGTCAAATGTGCCAGGGTACAGTGATAAATCTATATTTCATGCCATTCATACAGATCATTCCAAACACCCGTATTTCCCAGTAGTACAAAGAGAAAAGCAATAAACAAAAGCAGAAAGTGCAGTGCAGATAGACAAATAAGGTGCAAGGGCCATAACAAGGTCATTTGAGAGACCGAAGGTTTATCTTTTTGTACAAGATGTCCACTTAGGAGTTTCATAACTGTGGGATTGAAACTATTGTTAAGCTTCCATGCTGGTGTTTTAAGCTTTTCAATCTTTTGCCTGATGGAGGGAGAGAGAGAATGACTGGGTAGAGGGGTTCTTTGATGACATTGGCTACTTTCCCAAGACAATGGGAGGTGTGAACAGAAGTGCAGAAATGGGTATTGGGCAGGAACATGGAGCGGAGGCCAAAGATCTGATCAAATATGAACTTGTACTGACTTGTGGATCAGGCTTGAGGGGACTCTTTGATGTAATTTTATCCCGTCATCCAGGTTGTTACACTTCTCTTCTATGCGGCAATCGACCATTCATTCTACAAAACCCACAATATTTCGCTCCCTGCTAATTTCCGCTCTACCCCACAGCACCCCCCCCCACCCCCGACTACCAAACCAGGGACTCCGCCTCACACTCCAAATCTCTCATCTCTTCCCTTCCAATTGCTTTGAGCAGCCTCAGCCTCCAGGGGTCCAGCCCTGCAGCTTCCTGGTGCTGGTGGGTCCACCATTTTTGTCAACTTCTCCGTGGCAAAAGGCTACGAGAATATCCCAAGGTCGTGCTGTTAAATCTGGCAGACTCTCTTTCAAATCCTCATCATAGTGGATGCAGAGTTCTGCATTATGTTTAGAAACAGGGCTTACCAGAACTGTGGACCGTTCAGCCCATCCAGCAGCTTCCGACATGTAATTCAATCATAGCTAGCCTGAACCTGCGAGCTGCACAGTGTTGTGCCCCACTGTGTCTCGAGGAGCTGAGGCTGAGGATATGGGCCTCCTCCGGCTGCTCTGGGCATCATGCCTTTTGTTCTGAATGCCCTTGCCTGCTTTTATTGTTTGCATCATTTGTGCTTATTTCTCTGTCTGCGCATTGGGTGTTTGTTGGTCTTTTTTTCAATGTGTTCTTTTGGGTTTCTTGTTTTGTGGCTGCCTCTAAGGAGACAAATCTCAAGGTTGTATAATATATGCATGTTTGGAAAATAAATGTACTTTGAACTTTTAACCTCAACTTTCTTTAATCATATCTTTCTACATGTACCTAACAACAATCCAAGGATCTCAACCTTCAGGATTTCAATTGATCCAACAAGCAAAACCTTTCAGAGACCGAATTTTGCACTTGTTACCCTTAACTTTAGAAGAAGAAGGTTTCCTGATTTCACACTTTAGTTGTCTATATTTAATTTGGATTCTTGCCTTTTATCTTGAATTCTCCATCAGACCAAAAGCTTCTGTGTATCTACCTGAATAGTGTCATCACTTAAAGAGCTTGGTTAATGAGCCCTCAACTTTCTAAATTCAGAGGGTGCAACATAAACTGTCTATGTGAAACGTAACTATTTGAGCTTCAATATACAGTAGCTGTAGAAAACCTGATTCCAAACGTGGGGACCACACATGCACTCAGTAATCCTGATGGGTCTGATCGAGTGAAATGAGTCTGCCCATTTGTGTTGTTACTCTCTGTCGACAGAAGCCCACATTACAATTGTATTTGATTCCATTGCTATGGAATTCAGTAACGTGTCTATGTACCAGAACCTCTGCTGCAGTTTCTAGATTTCTATTCCATTTACACATCCTTTTATTTAAGAGGTAGAACCTGCACTGAACTGCAGTTGTCTCTGCTTTACTCATGTGTTGAATTCACACAAATATTTTTGTGGCCCTGCTTTCATCCTCTTAGATTTTTGTGATCTGCAAATTTAAATGCAAGGTTCTGTTCTTTTATCTTGGCCATTAATAAATACATTGAAATATGGATTCCTAGAAAACACCACTTAACACATTATCAGCATATTTTCTTCATCCCTACAGTCTGTTCCTGACTTTTCACCCAGTTTTCAACCTGTCTACATTTACTTCTTTACTTCTGATCTTGTTTGGTTGATAATCTTATGTGGAAGCTTATTAAATTCATGCTGGAGGTTCATACAAAATATATCAGGGTACTCCCCTATCCACCTTCAGAGTAAACTCCTTCAGACTTCATGCAGCAGACATGATCAGCTGTGCTGATTCCCTTTGATCAGCTGATATTTGTCAAAATGATTGGTTATCTTCTCCCTGATGATGGATTCCAGGACCTTTCCTTTTAATGTTTACTTCCAAGTCACAAAGTTGCAAATGAGCAAGATCCATCTTGAATAAAACACCATAATCAACAATTTAAAAATAAAATATTCCATAAAAATAAATCAAATGCTTACCTTGGGTAAAAACTACTTTCAATCAAAGGAGTTTTATATTTCATACCAGCAATTTATCAGGGTAGTAATATATCAAATATAAAGGGCAGGAAATTCCTTTGCATAGCATGGCATCTCTGTGAAAGAATGTAAACTGTAAATACAACGAGTAAACACACATCGTGCTGTATCCAGCGAACATGCTCAACACCATGTCGTTATGCCATTGCCATTCAAACCCAAATAGTTTTGAAAAAGCTTTGCCTTGTGGTTTCAGCAAAGTTTAAGCCACGTTTGAAGAAGAATGCTGGTTTTCAAACAGGTCTACAGTGGATGAATGCTCACTGGCTCTCTACTTGGCCTTGGAACAGCCGGACAACAGCATAACCTACATCAGGCTGCCGTTTATTGATTTCAGCTCAGCATTCAACACTATCATCCTTTCAGTAGTAATCAAAAAGCTTCAAAACCTCGGCCTCTGTCCCTCCCTCTGGATACTTGACTTCCTTATCAGTCAGTGCAGATTGGAATATACATCTTCTCCTCGTTGAGAATGATCACAGGCGCATCTCAAGGATGTGTCCTTAGCCAACTGCTCTACTCTCTATATACTCATGACTGTGTGGCTACATAAATCATATATAAATTTACCAGTGTCACAATTGAGATATTGGCAGAATCTCAGATGGTAATGATGAAGCATATTAGAGTACAGTTGAGTGATTTTGCAACAATAACCCTGCACGCCATGTCAGTAAGACCAAAGAATTGATTGTGAGCTTCAGGAAAGAGAAACCTGGTGAACACACAACAGTTCTCATCTGGGGGTTAGCAGTTCAAGTTCATGGGTGTCAACATTTCTGCAGATCTATCCTGGGTCCAACGCATCGATGTAATTATGCAGGAGGCACAACGGCGATTATATTTCATGAGGAGTTTGAAGAGATTTGGTATGAAGACTCAAGCATATTTCTACAAATGTACCGTGGAGAGCATTCCGACATCATCGCCTGGTATGAAGGCGCCAAAGCACTGGATTGGAAGAAAACACACAGAGGATTGTAAAAACTCAGGCAGTTTCATTGTAGGAATTGATGGAGAAAGGATTATCATTCACAATTCTCGATTTACATTTGCCTCTTGCTTTGATCAGCTCCAGCCCAGTTGTTAACTGGTGGTAAACCAGTGGGTTGGCCTAACTGCTCTCTTGCATGCTTGGTTATGCTTCAATGGTCTTGGAACAGGGATGGATGACAACCTTCTCTTGCCACAGTGGGGGGATGGGGAGGTGGTCAGTCATTAAAAGCTTTTAATGACTTCCTTTTCCCTTTTCAGACCGTTATACTTTTACTCATTGGCTGTGTTACCTATTAAATCAACAGATAAAACAAGGTGCGAATGTCTGGATCAATGAGCTGGTATCTTAGTGACCTTGCTTGTGAGTCAGAAGGAACACTAACATTTTCACCAGGCTCAATAAGAACATCATGACCTGTCCAAACTCTGAGGTATTGCTCTCAATACCTTCTGAAATTAACCCCCACCACACCCCTGCAAACACAATTTTGCCTCTTGCCAGCTTTGCCATTTCATGACTACAATCATTTCAGTATCAGCTGGATTCCCCATTCCCTTTTCCCACAATCACCATCTCTCCATTTTGCATTCCCATCAAACACAGTGAACTCACACTGTGTTTTTTTTTAAGCCATTTGGATGACAGTATTGTTTCCTTCTTATGATCCTAGCTCATTACCCCCTTGCCCAAGTTCTACTCAAATTCACCTCTCTATCTGACTCCTCCAAATACTTTCACTGTCACACCCTTTGGCTATGGCCCAAGTGTGGAGTGAGAGACACTGAAGTGGGCCCATAGTTCACAGACTTTAATGCGAACAGAAAACAATAAACGTTAGGCCAAACAGGGTCGTTAATTGAAACTCTCAAATGAAAAATAAAGCCAAGGCTGCGGATAAAAGGAATAACTAAATATTAAACGAATACTGCGAGTCTTCAGAGCCAATTGATTCAATAATCCAATTTCTCAGGCAAGGCCGAATGCAAGCAGGCAGCAAAATGTTGCTGTACTTTGCTCAAGTCTCGACAAATGCTATGATGAAAAGAATGGAGGTTAAACACCCTCACAATGAAATAATAATATGCTTGTGCATATTTACGAGCGCGATTGGCGTATCTGCTGCACTGCTGAATCCGTGATTGTGACATTCACTCCACCTTATGACCACAATCTCACCTTCTCTGAATGCTACTTTACACCCTCCTCCCTCAATGTGCCGTATCCACCTTTGAAATCCACTGCCTATCCTTATTCTCACAATGGACTTTTCTGGATCTCTGTCTGCTCTATGGCAGCTTTTTTCCAGGATAAAAAAAACATTTAGGCTGACAGACAAGGATCCCAAAGTAAAAATTAATGCAAGCCCTCCAGTTCAAAAACTACAAAATGGAATACAGGGCTCCATCCCCATAACCCAATTAGCCAGGTCGATTCAGTAAAGGTTGGGGCCAAAAGTCCTGAATTGTTTGCTTTCTTAATTATTTATCAGACTCAAAAAATGTATAATTTATGTTTTCAGTCTGTGAATTTGCATGATTTTCATGAAAATAGATATATGCATATACTTGCATTTTCAGGCAGTGATTTCAAGTGACTTGCATTATGGGTAATTTTAGACATGATAAATTACTGTAATTTGTCAGTTTGCAGGAACATGACTCATTAGTTTTAACTTGATGTAAACCCTGCAGGACAATAACATACATTATAATAAAATATCTTAAAGAAATGACCAGCCCCAATATAATTTTTTGAAACCTTACTACAAAACTCTGCATCGGGGCAGGTAATTTTTAACCATATTGTGCACTGAAGGATGAGCATTCATTTATAATCCTTTCTGTCCAGATTAACCAGAAACAAACATGCCTTGCTCCTTTTTGCTCTGTGATTCAGATATTAAATGATGGCTGACTCCAGCTGGTTGGTACCCGAATTGTGCACCTCAAATATCTGCCCCAGTTGTGCTCTGTTCTAAAAACATCCAAAAATTCTTTCAGTCAGTATCATGAAATGTCAGAGGAATTGTAGAGAACAGTTACAAGCTACAGATGGAGAAGTTTATTTGAAACTACCAGTCAAAGCGTCTAACATTGGTGTCCCAGGGAAGAAGTGGGGGAAAATTGAAGGGTCTGTAGCAGTCTCCCACTGCGGCAGATTTCTTATTGCTGCCAGTACATCAAATGGGATGTACCCTTGAGTTCAGATTTAACAATCTATTTTTCTTAGTCATAAGAGACCCCATGCCATGATTCCTTCTTCCTTTCATGTCACGGAGTCTGGGATAAGCACTCTCACCAGTGCTTCAAATGTGCTTGTTTGGAAATTCTGGCAGGGGAAGAGGAAGCAAGGTTGAGTCAGAAAGCCCCAACACCTGTTTGATCCTCAACACTCAGTCACCAAATGGAAATGAAAAGAGAGGAGAAAGGCTACATTAGAAGAGGGTGCTGTGGATGGTTCTCCTGCTGTACTAATGATTATTTGTTTCTTGGTGTGCTCTGTTGTTTAATGGAATGTTGACACACTCCCAGTGATCATAGCCACAAGTAATAGGAAGAGGGTTAGGATGATTCAGCCTCAAGCCCATTCAGCCATTCAATGAGATCATAGCTTATCCGACATTAATCGTCTATTTTCCTCTCCATGTCATCCTACAGAATACACCAGAAGCCTCCTCCCACCCCAGTTCCCCATGGCAGGGAATTTCCAAGATTTATCTCAGCCTCAAATGGATGCACCTATTCTGAGATTATGGTCTCTGGTCAAGATGGTGCCAGTGGCAATGCTACCTTGGGTGACATCTTCCAGATAGTCCACAAAGCTGCTATTCTTTCACCTTTTCTACGTCTTCTTTTTATTTTAAATGTTTCCCTGGTACTGTTAGAACCTGTATAGATCGATTGAGCGGGCTGGTGCTTTGCTGTCTCTGAGACGCTTCCAGAGGGCAAGCGCCCTTGAAGCCTGGAAGCTTAGGAATGAGGCGCGAGCCCATGATCGACTCCATTTTTTGCTAATCTCGCCAATTAAAGCATTGAGGAAGATTGAGACATCGAGGCAAGTGTTGAGGGCGAGCCAGTGTCAGCGCTGTCTACCAGCCTGTCCCTCGCTGCTGCCAGAGGAAGGTGTCAGTGTGTGATGGATCTCTCACTTGCTACCTCTGAAGGAAGGCTCCTACATCCGGGTGGTCTCCCTCTCTCTCTCTCTCTCTCCCCCGCGATGTTCTCGGAGGATGTTACTGAAGTTCTGGGTCTGTGAATTATGAACTGGACTGTAGTTCTTCTGGAATCTTTCAGTTTTGTGTTTTATATTCTGTATCTTCACCCATTCTTTCTGGTTGCCATTTGTGCGGGGAGGGAGAGGATTTTGGAGTTTGGGGTTCTATGTTATTGTTGCAGTTTATGTGATTTGTTGTTTTATTGCACAAGGGATTTAGGGTTTGATGTGTGGGGGTTGTTGAGGTGTTGATTTTTTTGTTACCATTTGCATGATTCATTTTTCTTTGTGCGACAGGGAGGATTTGATTTTATTTTGAAAGGCTTCCATGGTTTTCTTTGCGGCTGTCTGGAGAAGACGAATTTCATAGTAGTATACATCATACATACTTTGTTAATAAATGTACCTTAAACCTCAGTCTTAGATTTTGTAATGAGAAGAAACACGAGTTCAACATTTATCTTGGCTAGACCCCTGCAAGTCTAAAATGTTTTAGTAAGATTGCCTAAACCCAAATGAATACATTCCCAACCATTTCTTGTAGCGTAATACCTTCATTCCTCAGCTCAACCTCATGAACTACTATGAATCCTTAATTGCCTACTATGAAATGTAATTCCTTAAATAGGAGGAACCAAAACTGCCAGACATGGTCTCAATTAGTGCCTTGTACAATTGCTTTAAGACTTTCCTATTTTTACTTTCCAAAAACTTCCTTACTACCCATGGCATTTGTGTGCTAGTTTTGTGTTTCATGCACAAGAACTCCCAAATACTCTGTACTGCAGCTTTCAACACTTTTTCCTCCATTTCAGTACTATTGTTCTTTTGCTCTTCTTTCCAAAACAGACGACTTTACATTTTCCCAAAATATAAATACCTTACCTTTCTATGTTTTCTACCAAAGTGGCTGACTTCAAGTTTTCCGCATTATCTTCCATATCCTTGCCAATGATTAATGAGGTTAGGGCAGTAGAAGTTGTACGCATGGACTTGAGGAAAGCACTCAATGATATCCAGTATGGTAAGCTGATACAGAAGATTCCCAACTTGGGAATCAATGGATACTTGGTAAACTGGACTTAAAATTGGCTTACCATCGAAAACAGAATGGTGGAGCAGCAGTGTTATTCTGACTGGTGATCTGTGACCAGTGTGGTTCATAGGGAACAGTTCTGGGACATCTGTTGTTTATGATATATAATTTGGATATAAATGTAGGTGGGCTAAGTTTCCAAATGACAGAAAAATTGCCAGAGTTGTGAATAGTGAGGAAGGTTGTCTAAGGGTACAACAAGCTATAGACCTTTTTGAAATATGGGTGGAGAAATGGCAGATGGACAAGCATGACGTGTTGTACTTTGGGAAGTCAAATCTCAAAGGAAAGCATACAGTGAATAACAAAACCCTTGGAGCACTGATGTACAGAGGGATCTTTGGGTGCAAGTTCATAGCTGACTGAAAGTGGCATCATAAGCAGATCACATGCTAAAGAAGGAATCTGCCATATTTGACTTTAATGGCTGGAACATTGAGTATAAAATGTGGCAAGTTGTATTGCACCTGTATAAAACTTTGGTTAGGCCATATCTGAAGTACTGTGTACAGTTCCAATCGCCACATTGCAGGAAAGATATGAAGGCTTTAGAGAAGAGGTTTATCAGGAATAGTGGTACAGACCAATTTTCATTATCTTGAGATTTACTGACTCACTCTAAAGATATTGGACTGATAAACTCTCTTATCTCCATGCTATAGTACCAACTTGGTTTATATACTCAAAATCTCTAAAGTGGAATTTGACCTAATAATCTTCTGACACAAAGGGATGAACACTCATTTGCTGTTCTTATGTTCCGAGAATGTCATCAAATATCATTTGTCCTTAGTAACCTTGATTATTACACATATTTTCAGTTTGCCTCCTTATAATTTCCTTTTATTTGCCACTGCAATTTTTCTTCACTATAGAAACCAGCTAAAATTCTACACCACAGCGTCTTAGACGTGCAGAGGGAAAAATGCCATTTTTGGTCTTGAAGTCAACTAAGTTAATGATGCAATGACCCGTAGTCTCTGTTCATACTTTGAATCTGAACTAACTTTCAAAATGATTACTCATTTCCAGTTGTTTAAACTCCTCTTTATTCATTTGGAAACTCAAACATTCAGAAAGAGATTGTGAACGAGTTCCAAACCTTCATTCTCTAGAGGACCGCAAAGGAACTTCTGAAATTGTGGTTGCCCTTCATATACACTACTTGTTTTATTTACTGTGAGGAATGTAACACTTAATCACTCATAAATTATATCTTTATGTTTCTTTAGCTTGCCAGAGGCCATTCAGCCCATCAAGTTCATGTCTGTGTGGCTCTATTGTTGAAGAGTCCAGATTTGCCAAATTAGAAAATTCTGCAGTGATACTGTGGCTGATTATTTCCAATGCATATTTTTATATCTTTTATAAGTATTTTGGACTGGAATAGAAATCAAAAAGTTTAATTAACATGGTAAGCTAAATCAGCGTCTGATGCCATAATTTCAAACGAACTACAAGATATACCCAGGTTATGTCAGGGTTCTGTACCTGAGAACTGTTTCTAGCATAGAGACTTCCTACAGTTCATAAAAAGAGAAAAACAGTGTGCGGGAGAGGATCATGGAGACAGATGTAACAGGAGAGCGAACGAGTGCAGGAAGAGTGGCTGCCAGCCAGCCTCACTGACTCATTGGGTGAGTGAGTAAGTTTGCTTAGCGTCCACAGCTCTGTTCAGCTTGACGCAGCCTCTCATTGTTGCACCTAGGGGTGGCAGAGGGGATGGAGAGTAGGGGCAGTGGGGAGAGAAGGTACATGGAAACGTGCAGTTCACAGCTGGCAGAAAATGTGGCAGCTCCTCTGCTGCCCATAGGTCCATCCCCATGCATCCCGCTTGATTTTAAAATGCTCATTCATATATAAGGGGTGTCTATAAGTACTGTGTTTCTAACTAGGGAGGACCTGTATCATCTTCTGCAAATTAGAAGTGTAACACTCACCACTTGTTAATTGTTATTCTCTAACTCCATTGCTGTCAGATGATCCTAAAACCATGCTTCCATTTGCACTCATTATTGAAGAAATTTACATTATGTAATTGTTCCTCAATCACTCATTCTTCAAGTATGCTACTTGAATGGTTTACCAATTTGTTCTCTTGAAGTCTCTCCACATTTACTTCTGTTCCAAAGAAGACACTGACATTGGCAGACTTTCTGTGATGAAAATGGTGACCACTATTTTTTACATTTTGTAGCTATGGCTACCAGGATTTCTTGAATGCAAGACTTAATACACTTTCCTCTGTGCTCTATAAATATGCAGAAAAAGTTAATCAGGTTTAGATTGTTAGCATTTCTAGTCTACGAGTTGGCACATACATCAACTTGGAGCATCAGTCACAGGGAAAGTACTTCCCAAGACTATAATGTATCCTGGAGAGAAAACCCCTTGCCTATTGGCCCTTTTGTCCATTTGGTCTTATTTGTCCCTGGCTCAGGCTAAAGCAAGCTGTGAATTATATCCATTACTGCATCCTTACAATTGACTACAGATTTTGACTGATCTTGCAATCAAATGATAATCACCTAAATACTGGAGATCTGCCACAAGATGGGAGATTTTTTCCATCTCCCAGATGCAGGTCTCTGTTTTTATATGAGGTATATTTTGTTGTACAGCTCCTTATCTGCTGCAGTATGAAAACATTCAAAATGGGTACTGGGACATTGTGTCAATAGAATTATAATTTATACAAAACTTTATAATAACCTCAGATTTCCAAGCTCATTTTTACTAATCTAAGTGCTGACTCTAGATTGGGGTATTAGGCATCAGCCATGCCTGAGTAAATACCATTGTGCCTCTGAGCCAGGGGGTCACAAATTCCACTGAGAGACTTGACCCACTAAAAGCTGCAAGAACAATTTATGAGATTGCACTTTTACCCATTCCCTACCTAAGCCACAAAATGTGGCTTTTAAATACACAATTTAGCCTTTATTGGCCTCTTTATTGGTTTCTACCAGGTGCCACTCGTTGGACGGTATCAGACGTTTCACACATCTGTGATCCTATGTTCATAAACTGAGGATCAGATGGAGGTGACATTACAGTTTGTGCTGGCGGATCTCATTGCTTTCAAACAGATTAAACTGGTCATTCAACTGAGGTGTCGTATCTAAGGCAAGCCATGCCTGTGGTCACTCTGGCATTTTCATGCAGTTTCAGAAGGTGGGAGGACCCAGTTGGACCAATTATTTCCGTCAGATGAGGCAAGGAGCCAACTGAATTTCAACTCTGGGCACTCAGTTAAAACGCATGCTTCTTCCACAGGAACTAATTGTATTGTGCACAATTGGACAGCTTGGAGGGTAGGATTAGTCCTGAAATTCCTGCAGACCATAACTCAATGGGAAGGGAGAATGTCAGATGGTGGACAGCACCCCTGTGGATGTCCCCCTCAACAATAAGTACTCCATTTTGAGTACTGTTGCGGGGGATGATCTACCGGAGGGAAGCAACAGTGACCGTGACTCTGTCACTGAGTCTGGCCCCGTGGCTCAGAGGAACAGGCAACTGAAGAATATGGCAGCATTATTAGGGGACTCGATAGGCAATTCTGTGGGCATGAAAAAGAAACACGGATGGCAGTTTGCCTCCCAGGTGCCAGAGTCTGTGATGTTTCTGAACGTGTCAACAATATCCTGAAAAGGGAGGGTGAGCAGCCAGAAGTCATGGTACATATTGGTACCAACAGCATTTGTAGAAAAAGTGAGGAGGTCCTGAAAACAGAATAGAGGGAGTTCGGACGATAGCTGAGAAGCAAGGCCTCAAGGATAGTAATCTCAGGTTTGCTGCCTATGCCACTCGACATTTGAGGATAGGAATAGAATGAGGTGGCAGATAAATACATGGCTGAAGAATTGGAGCAGGGGCCAGGGATTCAGATTTCTAGATAGTTTGGACCTCTTCTGGGGCAGGTGTGACCTCGACAAAAGGGATAGTTTACGCTTGAATCTGAGGGGAAGCAATATTCATGTGAGCAGGTTTACTAGAGGTGTTGGGAGTGGTTTAAACTAATATGGCGGGGGATGAAACCAGTATGATAGAGGTGACGATGAGCCAGTAGGTTTATAAGTAGATGATGGGTGTAACATGAATGCAAGAAAGGACAAGCCAATAATTGGGTACAAATGCAGACAGTGCAGAGTTAAATTGTACTACAGAGGTAAATTTCAAAAGGGTGAAGAATGCAGGACTGAAGCTGCTATATTGAAATCCGTGTAGTATTTGGAAGAAGGCGGACGAGCTCATGGTGCAGTTAGAGATTTGTCAGTATGACATTGTGGGCATCACAGAGTCATGGCTGAAAGAAGCCATTGTTGGAAGCTTAACATCAAATGATATACTTTATATCGAAAGGACCAGCAGGAAGGGATAGCTGGTCATGTGGCTCTGTTGGTAAGAGATGGAATTACACTTTTAGAAAGAGGTGACATAGGATCAGAGAATGTCGAACCTTTGTGGGTGGAGTTATGAAACTTCAAGGGTAAAAAATCCATTGTGGGAATTATATATAGGCGTCCAAATAGTAGACAAGATATGGGGTTGAGATTGCAAAGGGAGATGGAAAAAGCATGTAATAATGATAATCTTACAATTGTAATGGGGGACTTCAAAATACAAGGAGATTGGAAAAATTAGGTTGGTGTCCGATCGCAAGAAAGAGAATTTGTTGAACGTCTACGAGATGGCTTTTTAAAGCAGCTTGTGCTTGAGCCTACTAGGGGAAAGGCTAACTTAGACTGGAAGCTGTGTAATAGCCCAGATCTTATTAGGGAGCTTAATGTAAAGGAACCCTTAGGAGACAATGATAATAATATGATTGAGTTCAGAATCAGAATCAGAATCAGGTTTAGTATCACTGGCATGTGACATGAAATTTGTTACCTTAGCAGCAGCAGTTCAATGGAATACATAATCTAGCAGAGAGAGAAATAATAATAATAATAAATAAAATAAAACATAATAATAAAAAGTAAATCAATTATGTATATTGAATATATTTTTTAAAATGTGTGAAAACAGAAATACTGTATATTAAAAAAAGTGAGATAATGTCCAAAGCTTCAATTACCATTTAGGAAACAGAAGGCAGAGGGCAAGAAGCTGTTCCTGAATAACTGAGTGTGTGCCTTCAGTATCTCCTACCAGATGATAAGAGTGAGAAAAGGGCATGCCCTGGGTGCTGAAGGTCCTTAATAATAGATGCTACTTTTCTGAGACACCACTCCCGAAAGATGTCCTGGATACTTTGTATGCTAATGCCTACATACTGCAATTTGAGAGGGAGTATAAGTCACAAGTATCAGTGTTGCAATGGAATAAAGGGAATTACAGAGGCATGAGAGAGGAGCTTGCCCAGGTCGATTGGAGGAAGATACTGGCAGGGTTGATGGCAGAGCAGAGGTGGCAGAAGTTTCTGGGAATAGTTCACAAGGCACAGGATAAATATGCCCCAAAGAAGAAGAGGTTCTTAAATGACAGAGGTCTGCAACCATGGCTGACAAGGGAAGTTAAGGACTGTATAAAAGCTGAGGCAAGTGCATAAAAAGTAGCAAAAGTGAGTGGGATGGCGGATGCTCTTTGAAATCCAACAAAAGGCAACTAAAAACGCTATAAGGGAAAAGGTGAAATATGAGGGCAAACTATCCAATAATATAAAGCAGGATACTAAAAGTTTTTTCCAGTTACTTAAGAAAGTAAAAGGGAGATGAGAGTTGATATTGGACCACTGGAAAAAGATGCTGGTGAGGTAGTAATGGGGGACAAAGAAAATGCAGAATAACTTAAGGAGTACTTTGCATCAGTCTTCACTGTGGAGCACACGAGCAGTGTGCAGATGTCCGTGAGTGTCAGGGAGCAGGAGTGAGTGCCATTGTTAGTGCAAAGGAAAAAGTGCTAGGTAAACTCAAAGGTCTGAAGGTGGACAAGTCATCTGGACCAGATGGACTACATCCCAGAGTTCTGAGAGATAATGGATGCATTGGTCAGGATCGTTCACAAATTACTTAATTCTGGCATGGACCCGGAGGACTGAAAGATTGCAAATGTCACTCCACTCTTTAAGAAAGGAGGAAGGCAAAAGAAAGGAAATTATAGGCAGTTATCCTAACCTCAGTGGTTGGGAAAGTGTTGGAGTCCATTATTAAGGATGAGGTTGAAGTGTACTTGGTAACTAATGATAAAATTAGTCAAAGTCTGCATAGTTTCTGTAAAGGGAGATCTTGCCTGACAAATCTGTTAGAGTTCTTTGAGGAAGTGACAAACAGGGTGGACAAAGGAAAGGCAGTGGATGTCATTTACTTGGATTTTCAGAAGACATTTGATAAGGTGCCACACACAAGGCTGCTTAACAAGATAAAAATCTATAGTGTTACAGGAAAGATACTGGCATGGATAGAGGAATGGCTGACAGGCAGGAGACAGTGAGTGAGAATAAAGGGGCATTTTCTAGTTGGCTGCCAGTGACTAGTGGTGTTCCTCAGTGGTCAGAATTGGGACTGCTAGTTTTCACATTGTTTGTCAATGATTTAAATAATGAAATTGATGGTTTTGTGGCAAATTTTGTGGATGATACGAAGATAGATGGAGGGGTAGGTAGTGTTGAGGAAGCAATGAGATTGCAGCAGGACTTAGACAAATTGGAAGAATGATCAGGAAACTGGCAGATGGAATACAATGCTGGGAATATGATAATGTATTTTGGTAAAAGGAACAATATTGCAGACTATTGACTAAATGGGGAGAAAGTTCAACCATCAGAGGTGCAGGGGGACTTAGAAGTCCTCATGCAAGACTCCCAGAAAGTTAATTTACAGGTTGAGTCTGTGGTAAAGGAGGCAAATATAATGTTGGCATTTATTACAAGGGGAATAGAATATAAAAACAAGGAGATGATGCTGAGGCTTTATAAGACACTGGTCAGGCCACACAGAGCATTGTGAACTGTTTTGGGCCCCATATCTCAGAAAGGATGTGCTGTCATTGGAGAGAATCTAAAGAAGGTTCACAAGGATGATTCTGGGAATGAAGGGGTTAACATATGAGGAGCTTTTGACAGCTTTATGCCTGTATTCTCTGGGATTTAGAAGAATGCAGGGAAATCCCATTGAATCCTACCGATTGTTGAAAGGACTAGATAGGGTGGATGTGGAGAGGTTGTCTCCAATGGTGCAGGTATCTAGAACTAGAGGACACAGCCTCAAAACTGAGGGGCAACATTTTAAGAAGGAAGTTTTTTAGCCAGAGGGTCATGAATCTGTGGAATGCTCTGCCACAGACTGTGATGGAGGCCATGTTCGTGGGTATATTTACCGTGGAAGTTGACAGTTTCCTGATTGGTCAAGGCATCAAAGGATATGGCAAGAAGACATGTGTATGGGGTTGAGAGGGATCCAGGATCAACCATGAAGGAATGGTGGAACAGACTCAATGGGCTGAATGGCCTAATTCTTCTCCTCTGTCTTATGGTCTTAGGGACTACACATAGATGTGACAACAGTGTCTTCCATTATAGTCACATACAGCTGAAAAAGCAGAGTCTTCCACAGCTGGTGAGCAGTTGTACAAACTATATCATTTGTCACCTCTCTGGTGGATACACAGGTAACAAATTATCCTGCAAAGAGCAGACAGCACAAAGGCTGAGGGGCACTGGTAGGTAGATATGTATGTTCCAGGTCTTTCCAAAGCAGATGATACAGTCCTCTCAAAGGTATTGCTCCTCAATCGTTGCCCTAGTATAAAGATGGGTGGGTGAAGTAACAGCAGACTTGAACAGTCTTCTTTGGGTGCATCACCTTCCTGCTCCTATTCATCCTCTCTTACTACATAATGTCCAGCATAATCTGAGTCAGTGAAGAAGGAGTTCTTTTCAGGAGAAGATTCCCTCAGGTATACACAATGACCATGACTGTAAAAGCAAGTTGCAAGATAGCAGCTTAAGCCAGCATAGGCTATCTTAATCAGTGATTATTTTAACACAATAAGCATGAAAAAGCTCATGTTGATCTTATGTGGAGGGATGCAGGGACCTCACTATGCTTATTTTGGGCCCTCAGAAATGCAACATGATGGAGTCCTCGCTCTGCTGCCAATGACACACGTTTATACAGTGGATAATTTATCTGCTGACAGAAATCTTCAGACTGGTATCCCATTTCTGTGCTTAAAGTCTCTAACCTAAATGTGGAAGGAAAGCAAAGGGTTCCTTATATGAAGCATCAGCAAGTCAACATTTATTAAGCCATTCTGTTTTCTCAGTTTCAACAATGCTTAGCTGAAGTTAATAACCCAAATAGAAATCATGTGGAACTATAATGAAATGGTGATAAACTCACAAACTCACATACCTGTACTCATAGTCACAGACACATAAGTATTGTTAGATACGATCAAATCATATGATTTGGGTAGCAAAACCTACCCAAGTTAATAAAAGATATTTGATCTGGGTGAAGAAAAGAAGCTGTCAGGAAATGTAGAGGAGGCTTGACCCAAAAGCAGAGCAGATGAGACAATTTATCAGTAAACTATATTTTACTAATAAACTGCAAAAATAACAAGCCATGAGGGACCACAAAGCAAGAGAGAACTGATATGTAACATAACAAGGTAACTGAAGGCTAAGAACAAATGGTTGAAGCTGGATAGTTCATAGAAGTGAACAAGGATTGTGGATGAGAGCTAGGTTTAAATAGGCTGCAGGTGATGGGTTAGAAATGAGTGGGACGTGACTCCTGTTAGCTGAGTTGAGACCGGGAGGTGCCTGCCTGTACAGGTCTGACAGAAGCTGTCTTTCTGTCCATCTAAAACATAAGAATTCAAATTGTGAGGGGATAACCAGGTGACAGGAAACACGTTCAAACTCGTTTCCCCCCCCCCCACTTTTTAATGCACTGGAATATCACATCCAGATTTGAGCTATGTAGGATCCTAGGCTTCCAGGCATAATTGTATAGACAAACCTGTTTGGACACAATAAAGACAAGGCCTTTTTCTATATATAAAACAGAGGGGAAGCTGTCTGTACTTGGAACTTTACCAGATTACATCCCCCCATATGGCTTCCACAGCTTCTCTTACTGTAAGCTGAGCATCCAGTTGTTTACTTACTCGTTCCCACAAGTTTGGGAAGTCTCCAACCCTCCAGAAGGCCATGTACTTTGTCAAGAGAACAAGGGAGCTGAGCCACACACACGCTGTCACGGTGAACAAATGCCCGATTGATGTTTACGCAATTACTTCTGACCACACCTGCAGGGTGTCGGATAAAGATAATTGTGCTTGCCTGTGTTTTTCTCTACAGAGCCTGTTAATAAGTGGCCAGTTTTGTTCTCACATTAATATCTCTGCTTTGAATGACAGGGGTGGCCCTCTGCATGGGATTTGGGATCCCAGCCTTCACCTGAGACTGTTTCATTTAGTGGGGCATCCATATAAGATGTAGGGAGCGATATTTACTGTTAGATTTATGCCCCTGTTCAGTGACTGCTAATTGACCATATCTTGAACTGATTTAGTTTAAAATAGACTCAACTGCAGTAAAAATGTATATATTTGAGAATGCAGTATTAAAAAAAATGCAGATTTATCAGCAAAGGTGCCATTTTAAAGGCTACTGTATACAATGCTCCAGGCCAGCTATTATTCTGAATTTAGAATTTTTGTATTGCAAGATCACAGAGCTTTAATAACACCACACCTTAAATTTGTGTTGTTACTTTTAATTAAAAAAAAGCTTTTCACTGACTAATGTTAAATATCACTGCTATCAATTGTCCCAAACATATGTAATTCCTTCATTAATATTATCTGCCTATAGAAAAGCTTAATGATCACAAAAATCAGACAGTTTACAACACAGATGGGCGGCATTCAGCTAGTTACATTTGTGCCAGTTGAAAGAGAGCTGCCTACCTGATCTTTCCTTTCAACACAACACTAAGTCCTTAACCCTTCAGCTTCTGACTCTTCACCTCCACATTCAAGAACTTTTTGCCTCCAGAAGACAGTGAGATCCAAACCCTTAACACCTTCCTACTGATTTAATTTTACCTCATCCATCCTCTAATTCATCCTTCAATTACTCTAAATTGATGCCCCTTAGTTCTCAAAACCTCCATTAAGTGATCTAGATCTTAGTCTGTGCAGATCCCTTGTAATTTTATAATATTTTATTTAGAGATACGTTTGAACAGTGGCCAATCAGAGATTGGGAGTGAGAAGAGAGGTGACTCACACAGGTCAGCGACCGTGCATTAAAAAGCAGTGCTTCATGGAAGTTTAGGCATTTAAACAGTGGCCAATCAGAGATCAGGATTCATTAGCAAGGACAAATAAACATAAGGCAGGGGCAAGCAGAGGGGCCTTTGTTGGAGGGGACAGTGTTAGAATGGGGATTTGAGGCTTCAGCTCTTCATGGTTTCAGTGCAGAGAGACTTGAGTGAGAGAAGGTAATAAGCTATCAGTAATTTTTTTTTAGTTTATTTATTGTTTCTTTTTTTTATAATTGCACAATTAGAGCAGTAGGGATACCAGGCAGGATAGTTGAATGCTCCTCTTGCGGGCTGTGGGAAGGCAGGGAGATCTTAAGTGTCTCTGATGTCTTTACATGCAAGAAGTGCATCCAGCTGCAGCTTCTAACAAACCGCATTAAGGAGTTGGAGCTGGAACAGGATGAACTCTGGATCATTCGAAAGGCTGAGGGGTGATAGACAGGACACATACGGAGGTAGTTACACCCCAGGTGCAGGACACAGGAAACCAGGTGACAGTCAGGATGGAGAAAGGGGTTCATTTAGCCAGTGCAGAGCTTCCCTGTGGGCATCCCCCTCAACAATTGGTAAAATGGTATACCACTTTAGATAATGTTGTGGGGAGAGGGGAAATGAGCTAGCAGAGATCAGGACTCCCACACTGAGTCTGGCTCTGTAGCTCAGAAAGGAAGTGGGGAGAAGAGGCACACTGTGGTGATAGGGGATTCATTAGTTAGGGGAACAGAAAGGAGGTTCTGTGGATGAGAACAAGATTCCTGGATGGTATGTTGCCTCCTAGATGCCAGAATCTGGGACACCTTGGAGTGAGTCCTTCACATTCTTAAGTGAGAATGTGAGCAGCCAGAGATCATGGTCCACGTAGGTACAAATTACATAGATAGGAAGAAAGATGCGGTTCTGCAAAGTGAGTTCTGGGATTTAAGTAGTAAGTTAAAGGGCAGGACCTCCAGGGTTGTGATCTCAGGATTTTTACCCCTGCCACGAGCTAGTGAGGCTAGAAATAGGAAGGCCATACAATTTAATATGTGGCTAAGGAGCTGGTGTGGGGCAAGGTGTCCAGATTTTCGATCATTGGACTCTCTTCCAGGGAAGGTGGGTCCTGTACAGAAGAGATGGTTTGCACCTAGACTGGAGGGGGATGAATATGCCAGCAGGAAGGTTTGCAGGGTGAGGGGAAGGATGTTTGGGTTAAACTGGAGAAGCAGGGGTATGGAAGCTAGAGTGCCAGAAAAGATTGTGGAGAGGTTGTGGAGACAAATCTTGTTAAGAACTCAGACAAGGCAGGAATCAAAAGGTTGAACGTGGACTGACTAATGTTCTGAGCTGCGTATATTTCAATGCAAGTTGTAGGAAAGTCGGATGAGTCAGGGCATGGATCAACACATGGAATTATGATATTGTAGCCATTAGTGGGACTTGGTTGCAGGAGGGGCAGGAGTAGTGGCTCAATTGTTTTAGATGTGACAGAGCAGGAAGGCTTAAAGGGGGAAGGGTGGCATTACTAGTCAGGGAAAATGTCATAGCAGTGTTCAGTCAGTCAGGAGAGACTGGAGAATTCATCTAGTGAAACTTTATGGGTGGAAATGAGGAACAAGAAATGTATGACTGCATTAAAGGGGCTGTATTATAGAGCACTCAACAGACCACGGGATTCAGAGGAACAAATTTGTAGAGAGATTGCAGATTGTCACAAAAATCAGAATCAGGTGTAACATCACCGGCAAATGTCATGAGATTTGCAGCAGCAGTACAAAGCAATACATAATAATTCAGAAAAACACTGAGTTATAGTAAGTATATATGATTTAAATAGCTAAATTAAATAAGTAGTGTAAAAATAGAAATTTAAAAAAGTAGTGAGGTAGTGTTCATGGGTTCAATGCCCATTCAGAAACCGGATTGCAGAGGGGAAGAAGGTATTACTGAATTGTTAAGTGTGTGATGACCACCACCTTTTTGAGGCATTGCTCCTTGAAAACGTCCTGAATATTACGAAGGGTAGTGCTGACTGGCTGCATTACAACCTGGTATGGGAACACCAATGCCTTTGACCAGAAAATCCTACTAAAGGCTGTGGATTTAGCCCAGTATATCACGGTTTAAAAACCTCCCAACCATTGATCACAGGTAACTGAAATGTTGCCGAAGAAAAGAAGCATCCGTCATCAAAAGTTCTCACCACCCCGGCCATGCTCTTTTCTCACTGCTGCCATCAGGTAGAAGGTACAAGGGTCTCAGGACTCACAACACCAGGTTCAAGAACAGTTACTACCCACCAACCATCAGGCCTTTGCACAAAAGGGGATAGCTACACTCATTTAAGGACTCTTTTATCTTGTTATTTATTGCTATTTATTTATTATCTGCATTTGCACAGTTTGTTTACAGTTTGTGATGTTTACAGTTTACTGATTCTGTTTACAGTTACTGTCCTATATATTTGCTAATTATATCCATAGAAAAAAAATCTGTGTTGTAAGTGGTGACATGTATGTTTGTTGCTGTTGTTCAGTCAAAAAGTCAAGTCCAACTCTTTGTGACCTCAAGGACCATAGTGTTCATAAGGTTTTCATGACAAGATACGGAAGTAGATTGCCAGGCCTTTCCTCCGTGCAGATACTGCTGCTGCCCAGGTTGGGATCCGGCTGGGTTCGAACTCAGGACCATCTGCCTTGAAATCCAGTGCTGATGCCACTACACCGCCAGCTGTATGCACTCTAATAATGAACTTTACTTTGAACCTTGATCTAGTTCTTTGGTCTTGTTGACATTGAGTGCAAGGTTGTGGTTGCAACAGCACTCAACTAGCTGAAATAACTTGCTCCTGAACACCCTCCCATCATCATCTGAAATTCTCCCAACAATAGTAATATCGTCAGGAAATCTATAGATGGCATTTGAGTTGTGCCGAGCCACATGGTCACGGGTGTAGACAGAGTAGAGCAGTGGGTTAAGCACACATTCCTAAGACGTGCCAGTGCTGATAGTCAGTGAGGTAAAGATGTTGTCTCCGATCCGTACAGATTGTGGTCTTCCGGTTAGGAAGTCAAGGATACAGTTGCAGAGGGAGGTACAGAGGCCCAGGTTCTGGAGCTTTTCAGTCAGAACTGTAAGAATGATTGTGTTAAATGCTGAGCTCTAGTCAATAAACAGCATCCTGACATAGGTAATTGTATTGTCCAGGCAATCCAAGGCCACATGAAGAGCCAATGAGATCGCATCCAGTGTAAGACCTATTATGGTGATAGACAAATTGCAGTGGGTAAAGGTCCTTGCTGAGATAGAAGTTAATTCTAGTCATAACCAACCTCTCAAAGCACATCATCATCATGGAAGTAAGTGCTACTGGATAATAATCAATAAGGCTGCCCACCCTGCTCTTATTGGGTATTGGTATAATTGTTGCCCTTTTTAAGCAGGTGAGATCTTCCAACTGTAGCATAGAAACATAAAGTCGTGATAGTAGGAGATTTTAACTTTCTACATATTAATTGGGTCTCCCATACTCTAAAAGGTCCAGATGGTTTAGTGTTTGCTAAATGCATTCAGGAAAATTTTCTTATTCATTACATAGAAGTCCCAATGAGAGTGTGTGCTCCTATTAGGGAATGAGGCTGGGCAAGTGACAGAAGTTTGTGTAGTGGAACACTTTGCATCTAGCGATCATAATGCCAGTAGTTTCAAAGTAAATATGGAAAAAGATAGATTTGGTCTATGGGTTGAGATTCTAAAGAGGTGGAAGACCAATTTTTAATGATACCAGAAACGGTCTGGCACCTATGGATTGGGACAGGTTGTTTTGTGGTAAAGATGTCCTTGGTAAGTGGGAGACCTTCAAAAGTGAAATTTTGAGAGTACAAAACTTATATGTGCTTGTCAGAATAAAAGGCAAGGGCAACAGGTTTAGGGACCCTTCGTTTTTGAGAGATATTGAGGCCCTGTTTAAGAAAAAAGGAGGTGCATAGCAGATATAGACAGGTAGGAACAAATGAGGTACTTATAGATTATAAGAAATACAAGAGAATGCTTACGAAAGAAATCAGGAGGGTTAAAAGAAGGCATGACATTGCCATAGTAGTCAAGGTGAAGGAGAATCTTAAGAGATTCTACAGATATGTTAAGAGCAAAAGGATTGCAAGGGACAAAATTGGTCCTCTGGAAGATCAGAATGGTAATTTATGCATGGAGCCAAAAGAGGTTGGGGAGATTTTAAGTTGATTTTTTGCATCAGTGTTTTCTCAGGAGGTGAACACACTATAGAAGTGAGGCAAAACAGCAGCGAGATCATGGATCCTATACAGATTACAAAGGAGGAGGTGTTTGCTATCTTGAGGCAAATTAGGGTGGACAAATCCCCAGGGCCTGAGAAGGTGTTCCCTCAGAGATTGTTGGAGGCAAATTGCTGTGGCCCTAGCAGAGATACTTAAATCATCCTTAGCGTCAGGTGAGGTACTGGAGGATTGGATGATAGCTAACATTTGCTGTTTAAGAAAGGCTCTAAGAGTAAACTGGGAAATTATAGACTAGAGTGCCTAACTTCAGTAGTGGTAAAGTTATTGGAAGGTATTCTAAGGGAGTGGATATGTGATATATATGCTCACATATATGAGTATAGGCAAGGACTGGTGAGGAATAGTCTGCATGGATTTGTGCATGGTAGATCATGTTTACCAATCATATAGAGTTTTTCAAGGAAGTTGCTGGGAATGTTAATGAAGATAAGGCAGTGGATGTTGTCTACATGGACTTCAGCAAAGCAGTCGACAAGGTCCTGCATGGGAGGTTGCTCAGGAAGGATCAGTTACCTGGCATTCAAGATGACATGGTAAATTGGATTGGACTTTGGCTTTCTGGGAGAAGCCAGAGAGTGGTAGTTGACTTTTGCCTCTATGACTGGAGACCTGTGGCTAGTGGAGAGCTGCAGGGATCAGTGCTGGGTCCTTCATTGTTGTTTATTATCTTTTATCAATAACCTAGATGATAATATGGTTAACCGGATCAGCAAATTTGAGGATGACACCAAGATTGGAGGTGTAGTGGACAGCAAAGTTTATCAAAGTTTGCAGCAGGATCTGGACCATCTGGGAAAATGGGCTGGACAGTGGCAGATGGAGTTTAATGCAGACAAGTCTGAGGTGTTGCACATTAGGAGGACCAGCCAGGGTCGGGCTTATACAGCGAGTGGCAGGGCACTGAGGAGTCCGGTGGAACGAAAGGATCTGAGAATATTGGTCCATAATTCATTGAAAGTGGTGTTGTGGGTCGATAGAGTTGTAAAGAAAGCTTTTGGCACAATGGCCTTCCTAGATCAATGTATTGAGTACAGGAGTTGGAATGTTATGTTGAAGTTGTATAAGACATTGACGGGGCCTACTTGGAAGTATTGTGTGCAGTTTTGGCCAACTACCTGCAGGAAAGATGTAAATAAGGTTGAAAGAGTACAGAGCAAATTTACAAGGATATTGTCGGGACTGAAGGACCTGAGTTATAAGGAAAGATTGAATAGGTTAGAACTTTATTCCCTGGAATGTGGAAGATTGAGGAGAGATTTGAAAGAGGTAGACAACAATTTGAGGAGTACAGATAGGGTCAATGCAAGCTGGCTTTTTCCACTGATATTGGGAGAGACTGCAAGGTTTAAGGGTGAAAGGTGAAATTTTAAGAGGAACATCAGGAGGTATTGAGAGGTCGAACGGACTAGGCAGTTTAAATGGTCAGCATGGAACAGATAGGCCAAAGAGCCTGTTTCTGTGCTGTAGTTTTCTACGACTCTAGGTAACAGGCCCTTCTAGCCCAACAGGTCCACACCACCCAGTTACACTCATGTGACCAATTAACCTACTAACCCATACATTTTTGGAATGTGGGAGGAAACCACCACACCCAAAGAAAACACACACAATCATGGGGAGAATGTACAAACACCTTACAGACAGCATGAGAATTGAAGCCGTATCGCTAGCGCTGTATTAGCATTATACTACTCTTTATGCTACTCTGCAACTAAAACTTAGTAATCTGAAACCGGTTTAGTACATGTAAGTAAAGTTGATAACCATTCTGCTGAGAGACAAATTTACAGGAAATAATCTGTTTTGACAGTGTCTATAATTTGGCTACCTCAAAAACTTTTGTAACCATTTTACAAGGAAATGCTTAATATATAAACCTGGCAAAACAGTTAAAAATAAATATAAACCTGAATTAATATTTTCTGTGCTGTTAAACTATACCACGAAAT